>NC_045766.1:8695000-8967500 GCF_008692025.1 Phocoena sinus
TGAAATGGGAAGTAACCATGAACATATTTTCTACAACACAGAGATTTGCTTATGGCAAAGTACTCAAAAGGGCTAAAAACATATATTTACAGAAAGACAAGTGCTCCAGACATGCTAAGCTTTTCTATGATAACAAGCAGGCTATCAATAACATGCTACCTATCAAGTATTTTTTAAAAGACAATAACAATAACATTAATAACACAATCTGTCCCTTCAAGGTGGAAGTAATGTTTCAATAGTAAATAAGAAGGAACTACCTTTTCTTCTGAAAAAGAAAAACAGAGGGCTTCCCTGGTGGCGCAGTGGTTGAGGGTCCACCTGCCGATGCAGGGGACGCGGGTTCATGCCCTGGTCCAGGAAGATCCCATATGCAGCGGAGCGGCTGGGCCCGTGAGCCATGACCTCTAAGCCTGCGCGTCCGGAGCCTGTTCTCCACAACGGGAGAGGCCACAGCAGTGAGAGGCCCGCATACCGCAAAAAAAAAAAAAAAAAAAAGAGAGAGAAACTCAGGCTACTGACGGAGCACATTAGAAAGATGTCCATTGTTATGTAATTAGGATACAAAACTAGACTAATAAATATATCATCTATTTTTTTAAAATCTCATATCAGCACATTCTAAAAGCTTGGAAATAAGATTTTTGTAACCAGTTTTAACTCTTCCAAACAAAGAATTTCAGTGGAATTTTGATAACAATGAAAAATGGTAAAACCTATTTATTGCTTTGCAAGAACAACTGATTGACATCAGAGAAGATGAAAACCTACTAGCCACATTTTAACAAAAACCTTTCCATAATTGGTGAATGGAATTTATTTAAAACAGCCAATAAAGGAAAATTTTCCCTTTGGATTTATGTGCCTTTGTGAGACATAGTTCTCAATTGCAAAAACCACTACAACAAAGTACTGAAAAAAATTGAATTAAGAAAGACATTTAAATAGTTGTATCAGAAAAATTTTGAGTTTCAGAAAACAATGAAGCATATTCAAATTTAACAGTAATTTCAGTGAGAGCAAAAAGACTTTTGTGCCATTACTAATTAAAATAAAAATAATTGTTTATTTCGTCATGAGCTCAGCCTCTTTGGGTTATAATTGTATAGACCTTATGACATGCATAACAGGTACTGACACAGTAGTTTGTCTATAATTTGGAAATAAATAAATATACATATAGTGAGGATGTATACTGGATTTTTTTTTACTAATAAGGACCTGCAAATAAAACATTTTGGAAGGCCATGTGCCCTATGTCAGGGCTATTCAGTGTGTCCTGTGAGCCCACCACATCAGTGTGACATGTGAGATCATTGGAAATGCAAATTCTAAGGCTCCATCCCAGACCTACTGAATCAGAATCTTTGGGTAGGGTGTCAGGAATATGTGTTTTAACAAAACCTTCAAGTGATTCTCTGATGCACATCAGATCTGTTCAAGACCTTGCTCTTTCAGCGCTGCCTGTTGGACACTAAATTAAGGCCGAACTTCTCACCATATCATTCAAAGGCTCTCCAAATCCAGCCAAGCCTCCTTTAATGGTCTATTTCCATGACTCCCCACCATGTTGGATGTCCCAGGTGTTCTTGGATGCCCCCTTCTTCCCTCCTCTCTGCCTCGTTTATGTTCTTTTCTCCACTGGATTCATCTCCAGCCCTATTATGTCTGCTTAACCAAAATCTCCACAACCTTCAATACCTGCCTCAAAAGTTACCTATTCTAAGAAGATTTGAATGATTTTAGAAGAAGGGGGAAAATACTTACCTGCATGTTCTCTCTCCCTTTTTTTTTTTAATGCCCAGAGCATCTTGTTTGTTTATTTGCCCTGGCACTGACTGTGTTGCATCATACATTATAGTCATGCAGGCACTTATTTCATTCCCTCTGTAGATTGCAGGCTCCTTGATAGAGCGACTTTATTCATCTTCCTTTATCCCCTAGTTTAGCACAGTCCTAGCAGACTCTCAATAGTTTGCTACAGAGTCGAAATAAAGTCCCATAACTGAGCTCTACCCACACCGTGGACTTCCTTTATCATGCTGTTGGGGACATTGCCTCACCATGGAGAACCTGGATTTCCCATGGACTTTTCTGTATACACTGACTGTCTCTTGCCCTCACGTTGCAATTCTGAGCTGGAAGAGCCTTCCTTCTCACTTAGTCATGACTGGTTCAACACTGAGCCACAAATGATGATCAAAACCAAAAATGGTTATCATGTTTGAGGCTTACCAGTGTCAGACACTCTACCACGTATGACTATCTTCTTCTGCTCTGGTGATGACTCTATTTGGTGGGCATGTTACAACTCCCATTTTACCAGGTGAGGAGACTAAGATGCAGAGAGGCTAAGGATTAAGTAACTGGCTCAAGGTCACAGGGCTAACAGAGTGGTAGAGCCAGGACTGGAATCCAGGTTGGCTGGCTCCAGAGCCTTCAGAGTTAACCTCTCCATTGCCCTACTAACCACAGAAGATAACATTGCTCCAGGGTCTTCCTTACATCATCTCCAAGTCACCAGCACTCATAACCACATGAAAGAGCCACGTGCACTAGATTCAATCTCGATGACAATATAAAAACTATGATTTTACTATAAAATTTCAACTTAAATCTAGATCAAAGATATCTAAATTACTCTTCATTTGGGCTATAATCTCATATTCCCAAACTTAAATGCTTAAAAAGAAAGCTTTGTCTAAGTTAAGATTACTAGCTCAAATAAAGCACAGAGTTAATACTACTTTTCCTCTAAAGTAACCAGTACAAAGAGTCCTTTTCTTCTTATAGTAAAATATGTCATAGAACTCGAACTAGTAGGCAATCACTATCTTTTCTTCATAAGAAAACAAAGCCTTTGAAATATGTACCATAACCTCTGAAAAATACAATTATCTTCCCTAAGAATTGAGGCATTTTTTTCTGACAAAAACGATGGGCAACAGATCTATAGTTCTTTTCTTCCTCAAAAAAATTATTGTATATTGTGTAATGATCATTATAATTAAAAATTAAGATGGCTTGCAATAATTTCACCATTATTTGATTCAAAATCTTTATAAAATATTGGCATTTTCCAACATTTATTTTTCCTGTCTATGTTCCACTTAAGGCCAAATTTTCAAACCCAGCTGCCAAATTACACATATAATTACTGCATTTGCGCACAAAAATGTGATAATTGCTTACACAATTTCAGAGGCCAGCTTGAGGCTCCTTTCCAAATTTGTTTTACATGTACAGTGTGGTGTATGTAGTTTTATATGAAAATGGGGAAAAGTAGAATTCATGTTTTGTCTGGGTGATACATGAAAATAGGTACAAAATAAAGCCTTTCTATAAACGTCTAGGTCTGTCTTCACATTTTCTCCCCATAGATCTTTATAAAAGAAAAGTCTTATAGAGCAGCTCAAACTTGAGCTGGAGTTGGAGTCATGGCAATGGAAGGGGATGGTGGCTGGTATGATGCCATGAACAGAACAGATGCTTATTTTGTGGGTGGTTGACGTGTTGTCATGAGGCATTCATCTGTCTATGAACTGCTTCTGTCAACCTGGCTAAGAAAAGATAAAGGCAATATAAGGCCCACAAATGTACAGTCAGCCAAGACAACACCAACCTCAGTAGAGCAGAGTGGCTGAGCACTGGAGACTTCCAGCTTTGCCTGATGGTTGACATAATGCTGGGCAAATATCCACTGTGGACATAGTTCACAATGGCTACTCTTAGTGGAAGGTTTGGTTGAAGAGAAAGAAAAGAAACAAGATCTAGGTAGTCATACACATTAGTGAAATGATCTGAGATACTTTTGTTTCTGCACAAGTAGGATAGAAAATTATGCCCAGTTCCACATAAGCTAATACCTAGGCTCAAAAAATATACTTGCCAAGCTCAAGGACTATGAATCTGATCTCTGACTAGCAGACATCTGACTGTGGAACTTACCAGAAGCAATTAGGCCAGAAGTCCACTAAACAATGAAGGAAGCTCTATTGTCAAAGAAATCTTCAGAAAGATCATCCTCCCCAAGGCCTTCCTGAAATCATCATAACATGTCTTGATGTATGTGAAGCAATGTTCTAAGCATTTTGCATGCAATCATTCCCTCTTTACATGCTTACTAATCCTAAAAGACGAGGATTATTAACCCCATTTTACATCTGAGGAGACTGAAGCGCAAAGAGTTTAAGAAATTTGCCCACGTTCAGACAATTAGAAAGTAGAGAAGCCAGTTATTAGAACCCAGGCAATCTGACTCCAAAGCCTTTACTCTTAACCACCAATACCATGTTGCTTATCAGATAAAGCCAAGGAAAATAATGGACAAGGGATAGCCTCCCAAAGAGAAGACCTTGGGCAGCCAACATGGCCCTCCATAGAATTCACTATTGGAATTCAGTTCTCACCATTTCTGTCCGGCAGGAATGATATCATTGTGGACTAGTAATTATTATGTGTTGTTTCTCATTCTTCACTTTTCCAGTTATCCTATTCTTTCTTCATCATGGGGTTTCTATGGGTTGTGTTGTATATGGATAACATATTATTACCAATAGTCCTATACCAATAGACTATGAGAAGTTTCACCCAGATGTGATGGAGTGGACCCCACATCACCCAAAAAATCAAAACTTGGAGCTAATGCACCAAATTTTGGGTTGTCTCTACTGGGGAAACATGGGTGTTTCTGAGAGGATGAATGGAAAGAAGGGTATGCATGGGTGCTGGGTAGCCAGTGGACATTCACTGATAACTTAACCAGGATCCACTCCCCATTTCCAGGTTCATGGGCTCCTCATACCATTCGTGGGCTTTGGGAGCCATAAATTTCATCCCCAGTCACAGAAGTGAGTGAGTCCTGATTAATGCCCAAATCAGAATAATCCTTCTCCACCTCCACATCAACCTGGACATGACAATTGGTTTAGGAATGATCAGTAATCCAACTGTAAACCAATCAGTACGTAGCATCTATTCACCATTATTGGTTCAGTTTAGTCCAAACAATGCAAAGAACAAGGTTTTTGTTCACTGGTTAAGGGTAAATGTACCTTCTCCTCTATCCAGATGTGAAAGTGGAAACATGTCACCTTGATGGCAGCCACCTTACAACCACAAAGAAAGTCAGTCATGGAATGAAGTTAGAACTGGATAGTAGAGTGAAAGAGGGAAGAAAACACACTAAAACTAGGTCTTTGATAATATCACTGAACTGGATCAACCAATAGTGAAACTCACCCAACTCCTGAACTTCCAATTACATGAGCCAATAAGTCTCCTTTTCTACTTAAGCCAGTCTGAGTTTTGTTTTCTGCTAATTGATCTATCTTCTAAGGTTATTTGCATAGTTTTCAGAAATAATAGCCTAGAAAGATCTGATTTCTCTGTAGCCTCCTAAGAAGTTTAGGCTGATACCTGGAATATCTGCTCCAATTCCAGTGGTGCAGACTTCTTGTACCATGAAATTCAACAAGTTCAAACTGGTTTAGGAGGCTCTAAGGCAGTGTACAGCAATGGAAAACACATAGGACTTGGTTGACCTCAAATCCCAGCTCTTTCACTTACTAGCTGGATCAGGTGACCATATAATTTATTAACCAAATCAGGGTATTTGTGAGGAAAAGGGAGTGTTAAAATAATGTCTCTGGAAAACAGTCATAAACTGGAGTAGTGCCAGGAAAATAGGTGTGAACTGTCCATCTATATCTGGGTTGCTTTGGACAAATCTTTGAGTGCCAATTCACATATCTGTAAAATGGGGCTAACGGTATTTGTCTCTCATGGTTGTTAGAGGATTCAAAGAGATACGACACATGATAGGTGTTGGGAGACAATTAAAAGGCCATCGCACTTTTTTATTCTAAATGTTTCTATACTGATAATTGTTAAAAAAAAAAAAATTACTCATGGGAATTCCCTGGTGGTCCAGTGGTTAGGACTCGGGGCTTTCACTGCCAGGGCCCGGGTTCAATCCCTGTTCGGGGAACTAAGATCCCGCAAGCCGCTCGGCACGACCCTGATTAATTAATTAGTTAATTAAACATATTCACATATTTACTGGGTGATTTAGAGATTTTTCTTTAGACTATAAATATTAATGAAAAGAAATGAATACAAATATGAATCTATGAAAACCTCACGAACTTTAATAACATGAAAACCAGGGCCAATTTTGCACATAGGTATGGTAGGTTACCACCCTTTAGACAATTTTCAGGGGTGCAGGAAAATTCCCCTTCCTCCCAATAAAGTACTTTTGGTGATGCCTAAAATTCTCCAACTATTGAAAACAATTGGCCCTTACATTTCTACAGCATGCAACAGTTTAGAGTTTGCTATAGCATGAACTTACAAAGTAATCAGTCAGTCTCATAGCAGTGACCGTAGAGCTGGGAGCAAGCTCCTTAAAGAAGCGACAGCACAGGTTACCCTGCCTTGAGTTTTTTCACCCTCTTTCCGATATGCCCAACCCTGAACATTGCAGTCCTACAGACTTTCAAAGGATTTTGTCATTCTTATCCATTCTATCATCAATCCAAACTTTTCCTTGCTAGCATGTGAATGGATCTTACAAAGTCAAAAGAATTCTTTTTCAGCACCCCCATTTGATCTTTACATCATGAATTTGAGGTCACATCAGTGTTAGCAAGACACTTCTCTGAGGCCTGAATGCGGAACATGTATCAGTTAGAATCTACTCCGAAGGCAAAAACGACACCAGTTATTCAAACAGAAACTTTAATATATTTGTTAACTGACTAAAAGTTAGAAAGAACTCTAAGGTATCTTGGAGGTAACAACTTCGGGAAATAGCTACTGCCCCTGGGACTGAGGGAATAAAGAGAAGAGACTGATATTATTAAAACTCAAATTATTAAAACTGACTTCGAAAAGGCGCTCCATGGAATTGAAGCTCAGGCCTCGGAGGAGGGGGCACTGCTCACCTGTTCCTGGTGTCCCTGAGTTCAGAGGAGGGTCCTGGTGGCTAGGACCCAGACTTCTGAGGAGGGCACTCCAGCCAAGTGGTGCTGGCGTCTCTGAAAAGAGCACAGTGAAGGTTTTACAAGTGCTAGAGAAATGGCAAACTAGATTCTGATGCTGCTCTAGGAAGGAATTGCCCCTACCTGGGTAAACAAGCAGGGCTGGGGTTACAGTCACAGGAAGAGGAAGGACCTTGCGGTCTTCCTCTAGTGCCCCCTATTGACAGAGCCTACATGCAGTCAGTTTACAAAGCCGCATGTGTTTTGCAGAGCCCCAGCTTCAGGATCACAAAGCAAAGGACAGGTTTGGAGCTTAGAGATAATACCTTAATGACTAACACAGAACAGCAAATTTTTACTGTGTGGAGGAGGAACCCATAATCTGACTCTCAGGATAAAAATACCCAACTCCGGGCCTCCCTGGTGGCGCAGTGGTTGAGAGTCCACCTGCCGATGCAGGGGACACGGGTTCGTGCCTTGGTCCGGGAAGATCCCACATGCCGCGGAGCAGCTGGGCCCGTGAGCCATGGCCGCTGAGCCTGCACGTCCGGAGCTTGTGCTCCGCAACGGGAGAGGCCACAACAGTGAGAGGCCCGCGTACCGAAAAAAAAAAAAAAATACCCAGCTCCTTCAAGACATTTCCCATGCCTTCTACACCACCACCAATGAAAATATTTTGAAAACTGTGAAGTATCATTGAAAGAAAAGTGTATAGTTATTATTTCTTCTGGAAGACAGATCTGAATAGGCAATCCCTAACAGTTTGGATATCAAGAGCTGACTTGTTGACATCTTAGTGACCATTTTTGTCATATGAACTATTACCAGCCAGAGACATCATAGTATTTCTGTTCCTACAGAAATTGTGAGGATGCTTTTTTCCCCAGGAAGCATCTTAGACATTGTGATTATTCTCTGTAGATATTCATGGAGATATGATTTGAATACCTCTATTTTCTCGGGGAGCTGAAGGAGAGAATATTGATTATGGAATATTCTGAAAGTCACACAGTGTGTATAAAGCTAATAAAAAGGCACATTGTGGTCATGGTAGAATTTTCAAAGAGCTAATGATCGTGGCTTCACTGTGCCTACCTGTTTGGCAATTCTTCTTTTGTATAAAGTGTCATTCATTATATTGTCTAGGTCTTTGTTGACTGAGTTTGGACAGATTTAACAAAACAGGAAAATCTGTATTCTTATACCAACTTTTGACAACCTTAATAGGCATAAAATCCCTTCTGATGTCTTTCCTGGGGCAGTACAATGAGTGGCCAACCACAAACGTGTTCAGAAACTTCCTTTAACTGGCAGATTGGAAGACTGGCCTTAGACCAGTGCTTTGAACACCAGTATTCCTAAATGAGACCTAGAAGATACATACAACTTGAACACAGTTTGCTCTGGGAATCTCCTTCCAGATAAATGGGGGCAGAGCAGGGCAGAGAAGGAGAATGACAATTGTCTTAGGCTTTCAAAGGCCTTAAAGAGCCATAAAAGTTAGACAAAAAGACAAGAAAGAGGCAAGATCTAAGGGTTAATCTAAACCCCTCCCCAGAATGGAGAGGGGAGGGGTTTAGATTGGTAAATGCAGCTCCAGCACTTAGCAGTCATATCATATCATATCAAATCACATCCTACATATGAGTAGTTCACAGAATGGAAACATAATAAATGTCTGAAAATTAAGATGTTTTCATCACAGCCACTGCCTAAATGGCTCATGTTTGGTTGAGAGGTCACTAAAAATAACATAATAATTTAAAATGTGGTCTCTGGAACCATGCTGTCTAAATGCAAAACAAGGTACCTCTTATTAATTAGCTACACAATCATGGGCAAGTTACTTAACTACCTGTGCCTCAGGCTCTCATCTGTAAAATGAGGACAATAATATACCTACCTAAAATTAATTGGGGCAAATAAAGTATCACAAAAATACAATGGCTTAAAGATTATAGATATATTATTAATATTATATTCACTGTGACTCTTATAACTAACCATGTTTCCATCTTTATATTGGCTGCCAGGGAACTCAGAGTCAAATTTATAATACTCTCTCAGCAACTACATAGTAATGACATAAGCATTTGTGTCATAACTAAATCTTTATCAGAATTCCATTCCCACTTTTACTCTTTACTTAATTTTCCAATCTCTGTATGTTTTTTTCCTGTATTGTTATAAACATCTTTATAGGTGTCCTCAGAATCATTTTGAAACACACACACACACACGCATGCAAAAATAAATCTTTTTATGTTTTTAAAGTTGTTCTCAGACTCCTTTTGTAACAATAAAGCATAAATTAAGTAAGTGATAGTGTTTTCCCAGACAAGACTATGAATTCCTCAAACACAAAGTTCCCATTTACCTGACTAGCAAACATTCAAAAGTATGACAACACTCTCTATTGGTAAGGCTGAAGGAAAACAGGCAATTCAGTAATAGTTATCAAAATCACAAATTCATGAAACTACTGACCCAGTGTTTTCTCATCTAGGCATTTATCCTACAGATATACTAGTACCCAGAACAAAATGACATATGTACAAAGTTACTCACTTCAGCCTTATTTCTAACAACAAGAGACTGGAAACAAAATAAATGTCCATCAATAAACAGCTGAGTAAATAAATGATTTATTTCACTTCTCAAACATTTGTATAGATCTCTGGAATGCTCACGGTCTTGGACACTCAGCCTATGATGTCTGGTGATTAAACTGATCCCAACAGAACCAGTAAGCATCAATCTTCATCCTACTTTACCACAATGCCTCATATTGTCAGGCCAGTTTTTTGCTGCCTATAACGGTCATTGAGGGTAAATGAATTCCTAGTACACAGATAGCACATTGTTTTCATTTATGCATTCAGTCTCATATATTGCCTACAGGAATGTAAGTTAAATTCTTACAGAAGGCACTGGTGCATTAAATTCCAATGCAGAACCTTAGAAAGAGACTTGGACTACTAATATTATGCCAGACACTCTGTCTTTCTTCCAATATCTGAGCATTTTACATAACACAATCAAAAACAACAACCACCACAACACTCTACACACTGTGATAAACCAAAACCAATAGGCTCATTGTATTAGTTTTCTATTGCTGCATAACAAATTACCCCCAAACTTAGCAGCTTAAAACAATAAACACTTATCATCTCACATAGTTTCTTGGGTCAGAGATCCAGGAGGGGCTTAGATGAGTGGTTCAGCATCAGGGTCTTTCATGAGGTTGCAGTTAATGTCGTCTAGGGCTGCAGTCATCCGAAGGCCTAACTGAGGCAGGAGGATCTGCCTTCAAGGTGGCTCACTCATGCCCGACAAGTTAGTGCTGGTAGGAGGTCTCAGTTTCTCACGACATGGACCCTCCCATTGGGGTTCCGTGAGTGTCCCCATGACACGACAGCTGGCTTCCCCCAGAGAAAGTGATCCAAGAACAAGCAAGGTGGACATTGCAATGCCTTTAATGACTTAATTTCGAAAGCTACACACCATCTCTTCTCCCACATCCTGTTCTTTAGAAGCAATTCATTGTCTGGCTCACAATCAAGTAAAGAAGAATTAGGCTCTACTTTTTGAAGGGATAGTTCCAAAATATGTGTAGACCTATTTTAAAACCATCAAGATCATCTTGTTTGCTTCTAGTCCCCCAAATAAAAAATCCATGAGTATTTCCTGTAAACTCTGCAACAAAAACAATTTTATCCCCAACTTTGGCTAAGCTGGTGTCTGAAGATGTATCATGACCTTCATGGATATGATAATCATGTGAGCAAGTTGCTGTTTTCACCATGAATAGATTAATTTTGCAGTTTTTCCTTAAATACTAGTTATGTTTTTGATAGACCAGTGAGTCTTTCTGAAGTCT
This sequence comes from Phocoena sinus, assembly GCF_008692025.1. NCBI lineage: Eukaryota > Metazoa > Chordata > Mammalia > Artiodactyla > Phocoenidae > Phocoena > Phocoena sinus. The sequence continues at coordinate 8,705,867 of NC_045766.1, forward strand.
GCCTCCTTTGCACTCTTTGCAAGTGAATTTTTCTCTCTTTTTCTAAATACCTCTGAGCACCTCTTTGATAATGTCTGAGTAGGACCTCCTACCTTATTCACTAATGCTTCCATCTAACCTCACAGAGGAAGAATATTGTAGAAAAAATGGGAAATAAACTTGCCCAAGCAAGATCAGAGACCAGCAGGAGTACACAAAGGGGGAATCATCATATGTTTCTACTTGCCGTCCTAAACTTCTGCCATTGCTGTGAGAAACACTTTCCCCAGGTAGGCCCTGCTCCATCAGCCTGGGTCCCAGAATGAAAATGCATTGAACAGAGCCATCCCAGGAATCTGCAGATCTGAAGCATGAAGCACAGAAGTCCAACCAACACTCAGACTCTTGAAGAAAAATAAACATTTATTTTAAGACATCATATTTTGATGTCATTTGTTAGGCAGCATAAGCTAGCTGATATACCCAGTTTTACTTAGATGGCCACTTCCACACCAATAATCTGTGACCAGCAAATCTGTCCGTGAAAGAAAACTACATCTTCTGCACATGTTTGAAAGAGAAGGGGGAAATGGTTCTCAGAAGAAGGTTTTGGCAGGGAGTGGGGAGAGTGCAGGGCACACAGATCGACAGAGATGCACCAGAGTCTGGAACTCCCTAACCTCCATCTGTGTTCTCATTCCTTTATTCAACAAGCATTCTATCCAGTGAATTCTTTATTTTTTTTTCTCACTTAAAACTCTTCTGCTACATTTAACAAAAATGCCTTTCTGGAGTTGGTGTGATTCAAAAGAAGACTGAGAAAGAAGAAGACTGGTTTCAAGCAAAGGGCTCAGCAGCATGCATGGGAAAGTGGAACCAAGAGGTGAGGTGTATGTTGGAGAGAATAGAAACCAAAGAGGCTGGGGTAAGTGATGGACTGTATGCAAACACCTGACCCTGACCCAAGGAAGCACACGTGTGGCTGGTCTAATCTTTCTTACCTCGGCTGCATCCTGGGGAGAACACTGGCAGGGTTCTTTGAGGAAGAGTGTTGGTGAAGCCATTGAAACTGGTGCCGGGAGAAAGCTAGAGGACTGAGGGGCACAAAATGACAGCCATCGTGGCATTTTCCCTTGCTCCTATAAACCACGTTTCTGTCATTCCTTCTTTCTTGCCCCGCACACCACCGCCAACAGAAGTACCTGGAAGTTAGAAAATGAATACTTGAAGCCCCCCATTAGTGCTATCCCTCAGTTATTAGAGTAGCTTGTTCTTTAAACTAGAACTTTCCTGTAACATATCCCTGATCATTTGGGGCTTTGATTCCTCTGTTTGAAGCGTGTCACATGTCCTGTCAAAATAACTTCTTATAGCTCCCTAACAACTGTGGGTGGCCTGTGATCACCTTGTCAGAGTGTCTTTTACACCCAGAGCTGGCTGCCAGATTCCACGTGACTTACTTGCTGGCTCCCCCTCCCTACAACTTATGCTTCAAATATCATCTCCTTCCTCGTTTGTTTGTTTGTTTGTTTGTTTTGCTGGCAGTTGCTGGGGCCGAACAGCAATTTGCAATTATTTATGCAGCTTAAATCCTATTGTCAACACCCTTATCCTCAATACACAGCCATGCCAGAGGTGTGAGCTGAGCTTTTCGGGTGTCACCGTGAGAAGGGGAGGGAGATGGGCTGAGGTTCACAGAAGCAAGGCTTCCTGAGGTCCTCAGCCAAAGCACACATTGTTGCCGAGCTGCTTTTTCTCCTTCTCGCCTCTATTTGGGGTGGATTTTCATTTGGAATTATAAACAGATCACAGCTTGCTGTTTGTTTGCTATTGTCAGGTCAGACCCAGCACTCAGGGAGAGGGTGGTATCACGGAATTTTCTTGGCCATTTAACAGGGATGATGGAATTTGCCTGCATTTGTATAGCTCCTTCTCTCCGGGACTCTCAAAGGCCTCCTCAAACAGAACTTAATCCTCTCCAACATCAGGTGTGAATGGAACATTTTCCCTTTCCTCCCTCAAGCCCATTTCAGAGGGTATAGTTCAAGGAGAACAGGTGAAAGCAAATAGGAGGAGGGGGATGAAGGCTGACACTTCCTTAGAGAACCACAGGTGTGGCCTTTGCACTGCTTACACAGAAGTACCCCTTCTGGGTGGACATCTTTCCAAAAGACATGCTTCCGTCTACACTGATGCAGTCCCATGCCAGGGCACAGCTTGGTGAGTGGACTATAAACTGGATTAGGCACCCTTGTCCCCTCAGCCAAGCGTTTTTGTATATGGCACAACTGTACAGGTCAGCCCTGAGTTCTTACACCCAATGAAATGAATTAGGTTTTTGTACTTAGGATGAGAATTTTGTCCCCGAAATTCACTATATACCCATTACACTGTTGACCAATTGAAGAGACCATCAGTGCCTTAACATCTAAGTTGAAAATTACTGTTCAGAGACCTCTAGGAGTTTTTGCAAGCGTCATCTCATTTATTCAGTAAATATTTATTAAGCACTTATGTACTAAGCACAAGCCCCCTCCAGGAGCCTAAAGCTCTTTGGAAAGACCACAAAAACTGATAAATCACTGTCGCTGTGGTAGGCAGCTTCTGACACGGTCCCCAGTGATCCTCACCTCCTGGTATTAATGCGCTTGTGTGAGCTCCTCCCCTTGAAAATGAGCCAGACCTATGGCTAAAGGATTCTAACACATTCTAAAGAGCAGTCTATAGCAAAAGTGATGGCCTGTTGCTTCCCTGATAAGGTCACAAAAGGCTGACTTCCACCTTGCCAGTGTTCTCTCACTTGCTCACTCCGGTAGAGCAATCCACCATATTGTAGATGCTCTATGGGGAGACCCATATGGCAAAGATCCGAGACCTCCAGCCAACGGCTTGTGAGGAACCAAGGCCTCAGTCCAACAACCCATGAGGAACTGAATTCCGCCAACAACCATGTGACTGAGCGAGGAAGTGGATCCTTCCCAGTCAAGCCTTGATATTAACTACCTTGTGAGAGACCCCAAGCCAGACAGGACCCAGATGCCTCACCCACACAAACTGTGAAATAATGCATGTATGTTATTTTATTTGGGAGTAATTTGTTATGCAGCGCAAAGCTATAATCACAGGGTGTCAGGCAGGACCGTGGTCATCTCCAGGCTCCACTTCCTTGAGTAGGGAAGGATTCACTTCCACATCCACTCACAAGATCGTTGACAGAATTCAGTTATTCAAAGGCTGTTGGACTGAGGGCCTCAGTTCCTTGCTGGCTCTTGGCTGGGGACCACCCTCAGGTCTTTACCACATTAGTCTATGGGCTAGCTCACAACATGGAAGTTGTCTTCCATCAGAGTGAGCAAAAGAGGGCAAGCAAGACAGAAGCCAGGGTCTTTTTGTAACCTAATCTCAGAAGTAACATCCCATCACATTTGCCATTTTCTATGGGTTAGAAGTCCACACTCAAGGGGATGAGATTACACAAAGACAGGAATTCCAGGATGTGGAGCTCATGGGAGGCCATCTTTGAAGCAACCCACTGCATCTTCTCTGTCATTTCCTCACCCCATCCCTTCCCCAGGCCCTCACAAGGCCTGGGAGATTCTCTCTGCCCCACCGTCTCTCCATTCTCCCATCACCATGTTAATTTGTACACAGCCTTTGCAACTATGTAGATTCTGGCCAAGCCTCCTAATGAGCCCACCTACCTTCTTTCTACTCTCCCAACTGGTACTCAGAAAACTGATTACAATTTTCAAGACATCACATGGTATCATATAATTTTTCTATTTGAAAATGGTCACTGGCTCCCAAATTCCTCTTCTATCAGTAAAGACTTTTCTCAGTCTAACTCAATCACTGTTCCAGTAACAATTTTCTTTTCTTTTCCAGTAACACTCCCCTCCAACCATACAGGTATACTTATTGTCCCTAGATCACAGCCAGCCAACCTCCCTTTCCATGGCTTTGTGTGCTGTTCCCCTCCCTTAAATATTCTCCCCCTTCTCTCCAGCTATCTGAATTCTCCCCCAAATTTCATGACTCATCTCAAGTCTGTCTCCTTTCTGAAGCTTTAAAACTTATGACAGTGTCTGGACATAGCTGGTCAAGTAATCTATGTGTTAGCGTAGTTTGGTTCATTCTGGAGCCAAATGGCCTCTTCCTCCTCCTGATTCTTGAATTACCCCTTACTCACTGAACCTCTGGTGTGACACTTATCACAGACTTCCATTAGTTTGCAGTTCAGTAGAAAAATAATAAGCTATCTATAGCTGCATATTAATTGAGGGTGTGAAACAAGTTTGGAGAGAGTAGAATCTACCATCAACCTTGACCATAGTCACAATACGTTCTAGAGCTGTCCTATCAACCTTCATAGGATCCTATTGCTTATTATCCTGTTTTCAGGGATTCATCATTAGCCCAGAGACTCTACAGCAATTTACATTCATAAGCATGAAATTCTTGGAGCTCTCAGACACTGTTTCTTAGCTTCACCTATAACGTAGTATAACAATCTAACAGAAAACAAAAATTAATAATTAGTGTCACCTACTAAATACCCCAGATTATGTTGTTCTATCTAATCCTGACAACAACCCATTTTACAATAGAGAAAATGGAGACCCAGAGAAGTTAAGTAATTTGCCAAAGGTAAATTACTTTTGGTGACTGGTGAGACCAAGATTCCAACACCAATCTGACTGATTCCAAATCCCATGCAACTCCCTCTTCTGGACACCATAACTGGGAGCTATGGCCTCATGCATGTTTAGGAGAAATCATATTTATTTTGCATGGTTATCGTTGGATGGAAGGCAGCCTATACCATTCTCCCTGAAATGATTTTATCATCTTTTAGCAGCCGTGCCAATCCAATCTGTTCCTGTAGGAAAATCATCTTTCTCTACGAACTCCAGATGAAATGATGTGCAGACTAGACAACCCACCAAGAAAATTTAATTGTAAAGAGAGATGGATGGTGGAAGTTGATGGAATCATCCTATCCCACACCAGGTCCTATAATGTCATATTCTTATTGGTCTTGGAAAAAAACAAATAGGTTTGGTTTTTTTTACCCCAGAAATAAGTTGCCTTCAGATCCTATCTTCTGAAAGAGCTTTTCTGGAGAGATATCAGCATAATACATTTTTAAAAACAAACACACAAATGTGTTTCCCAGAAATGGAAAGGGATATAAGGTACAGCTTCATTTCAAATTAGCAAACCTTATCCCAAAGATATCTCAGGTAACTGCTTGATTAGTACTCTTTCCTGGGCTCTCCAGAGCCATCCATTCAGAGATTGTCAAATGACAGTGTCTAATGTTGACATTAGCTGAGACCATCCATCTGACAAAGCTGAGGGTGCAGAAAGAGTCAGGGGGATGCTAAAACTTGATTGATCGAGGTCTGGGAAGCATCTGTCTGGGAACCATGAGTGTGGCCCGTGGACAGAGGGGGGCAGCAGAGAGCTGCTGGAGAGGTAAGCTCATCAGGGAGCTTCCAAGGGGGCAGGTGGTTCTGGTCACCATGGAGACCTTGGCTGGAACATCCTGCCCCAGGGTCAGTAACCCAGCTAAAGAATTAGTCCTGTTGAGATTCCTGGCTGGGATTCACACATAGGACACTCCATTTTCCACACTGTGGCCAGAGATCTTCATAAACCTGCCCCTGATCATGTCATTCTCCTGCTAAAAAGGCACTTTAACCAATCTCCCCATTGCTTAAAACAAGTTCTCAAGCTTTAGTGTGTATCAACATGACTTGGAGGACGTGGTAAAACATAAATCACTAGGGCCGCGCTCTCAGAATTTCTGATAGGCTAGGTCTGGGACGGGACCCGAGATTTTGCATCTCTGACAAGGTCCAGGTGATACTGATGTTGCTGGTCCCCACTGGTCCAGGGACCACACCTTCAAACCACCAGCTTAGAAGATGCTGAGCCGCCATCCCCCTCCTGCCTAATTCCTCTTGTATCCACTCACTTCCACCCTCACACACAATGCTGTACCTGGGGACTTCCTTCAGCTCCCCAAGGGAGCCGTGGCTCCCCACACCTCTTGGCCTGTTCACATCTGCCCTCTCCGCTGATATGCTCACCCTCCATCTCTTCACCTGGCTGAGGCTTACTTGTCTTAGGTCCCTAGTTAGACACCTCGCGCTTAGGATCTCCCATAGCGCCCTGTGCTTCACCTCCTACACTGTGTTGCAAACAACTGTGTGTGTGTGTGTGTGTGTGTGTGTGTGTGTGTGTGTGCGTGTGTCTATCAGCCTTGTGAGAGCAGGGGCTCACCACCACACCTGCCACGCTCAATCCACCATCACCCCTCTCGTCTGGATTCTCACAGTAACCGTGCTACATTTCTCTGACCATCTTCCTTTTCTGTTCTCAATGACTATTTCAAACAATCTTCATTCTCTTCAGATCTCTAACCTTCACACCTCCTCTATCACACTAGACAGATGGCCTTGCCTACTCCCTCACGGAGAAAATAGAAGCCACCAAACAGAAACCTCGCAACTTCCCACCACCAAACTGACAAACCCACCAGCATCTGTACCCACCGCATCCCCCTGACCTCCTGTTACAACAGAGGAACTGCCTGTACTTTCTAAGTCTGTCTAAAGCCAGACTCTCCATCTATGCAGTGGTTTCCCCTCTCCTACTACCTCAAAAAAAACCCACTATCAACACACCTTCTCCACGTTTCTTCAACCTCTTCCTCTCCCCTGATTTTCTGCCTGCTATTTTCAGAACTTGCTGACCTTTCTCTTCTATAAATAACCATCCTCCTTAGGCTCCATGTCATGATTTCCATTTCCTCATTTCCCATTCACTCCACAAGCCATTTGTCCTCAGAAACTGTACTAAGGTTGTGAAGGAACTTTCTTTAGTTGAATCCAAGGATGCTTTCAGTTCCCATCATCCTTGCCCCAGGTGACTCGTTCTTCCCTTAGCTTCCATGAAATCCCAGCCAGGTTTTCTACCCATCCGCCCGTTCCTCCTGTACTTCACTTGTAAATGCTGGTATTCTGCTGGGTAAATCCTAGGACCTCTCGTCTGAAGTCTGCCTGGATAGCATGTCCATTACCGTCAATTCAGTTACTACACACATACCAGCCACTCCCTTTACGGGAGAGGTCTCCAGCTCTCTGACGTCCAGATTCAGAAAACAAATTGCCCGTTCTATGTATTTTTCTTTGGTGTTCAGAGGTCCCTCATACTTAACTGAACTTATGACCTGCCCCCACAGATGCTCCTTCTAGGTGCTTGTTATTGAAGGAAATGGCCCCAGGCACGTGGCCTTGACACCTCCCTCTGCCTACTACTCCCTGCTCACCATATCCACAATTCCTCAATTCTACTAGACTCTCTCCCTCTCCCCCACTACCACAGCCCCAGCTACTATCCTATCTGTCACAGCTACAGCCATCAGGCTCCTTGAAATATTTCTGGCCCCGTCCAATCAATTTCTCCCACTTTGCTGGAGAGGTCCTTCTAAAAACAAATGTCGCCTCTTTGTTTAAACCCCATGATGGATATCCATCACTGGCGGGATACTTCAGTTTTGTTTTGCCCCCATACCCCAGCCACCAAGCACGCAGCCCGTACACACCTCAGGGTCGTGACACATTCTGTTCTCTCTCTGGACTCCGGCTCTCACATCCATCCTTGCCTAATAAACTCCCACTCATCCTTTAGGGCTCAGCTTTAGATTCCCTGAGGGAAGTTTCATTGACCTTCCATCGGCGCCCACTACCCGCTCCGCCTACACACTCTCCCTGCATCTCTTTGCCTGGCTGGGTTAAGTTTACCAGTTAAACATTCTCACAGCACGCTGTACTTTGCCTTCACAGCACTCAGCACAGTTGTGGTCCATCAATTATTTGTGAAAATATTTTTTAATGCCTCTTTCTCTTCATCTAAGGATCACACAGCCGAGGATCAGATCTTCCTTATTCTCTGCCGTATCTCCACTACCTTTTATGATGCCTGGCTTGTACTGAGCTGACAACAAATCTTTGTTGAAGAAATAATGAATGATTAGAGAAAAATATGCCATAATTTGAGTTTCAACACCTCCTGGATTGATGCTTTGCTGATTCTCTACATTTCGCAATTTCCTCTGTATTCAGCAGATAATAAATAATAGCTCATATTTTTTCGGAGCTTTCTATTTGTCTGTCGCTGTCCTAAGTGTATTACATTCTCACAAAATTCCTGTGAGCTAGATACTATTATTATCTTCATTCTATAGTAACAGAAACTAAGGCACAGAAAAGTGAAGAAACTTACCCAAGGAAACAGAGCTGATCAGTAATAAGCTGGGCTATAAGTCAAGATAGTCTGGCCTACATCCTGTGTTCTTAAACACTATGATATACTGTCTCTCAAAATCTTTGTGGTACATACAAGGAAGACCTCTGTTGAGTGTGGAGACTTTTGCATTAATAAGGGTGCTGTTACAGAGAAAGGAAGACAAAAAAATTTTGATACATCAGTGGTTGTCAGAATTTAATGTGCATTACAATTGCCTAGAGAGATTGTTAAAATACAGATGCCCCAGCCCCAGGTGCACCTGGTCTGAGAGGGGAGGCCCAAGAATTTGCATTTCTAACAAGTTTCCAGGAGATGCTGATGCACTTGGTCCAGGAGCACACTTTGAGGACTACTGCAGGACAGAAAGGATTTTCACAAGCTTTCTCAATCTTTAAAAATGCTTGGTACCCTTCCTCTACAATCTACAACTTCTTTGAAGTTGGTTGCTATTGATTTCAAATGTATAGTGAAAAAACTCAAGATTTTGAATCAAAGAATCATTAGAACCTCTCTAAGAAGTATACAGCCCCCCAAAATAATCACAGAATGGTTTATATTTCCTGAGCCACCAGACATACCACATCTCCTCGCCCTCCTGGTGTGGTTGGGGAAGTCTTTTAGAATTCCCTGCAGGGCTGGGAATTGAGGCCATCCATCCCCCAGGACTAATCACAAATATTTTATAAAGATGAAGTTTCGTTATATCTTTGTTCTTTGTATCTTGGCTTTTGTTAGCGCATTTTAATTAGGATCTGGTATCTGCAATAAGCAGTAAACATAAAGAGCTTTGCAAAAATGTATTAGACTGTTTGTTTTCACACTCTAATGCATATTTGCACAATTTTACCATGAAAAAAGGAAAACATGCTAAGCTCTTGGGCTCTATCCCAAATGTCCTGGAATAGAATCCGGAAATTACTAAAAATGCATCATATTCCAGCAATTAACCTAAGAAACGAGACTCCATTCTCTGTGTGAAAAAAGAACATTTTTGAGGGGAGAAGTCTGTGGAGGAGAAGGCTTCTCGATAACACGTGTATCGCATTCTCCAAACTGGTTTTGAAATTTGGACTATTTCCCTTTCATGCTAAAAGAGCTTAATAAACAAATTAAGTTGAGTAATGTTTTGTTTTTCTCTTTCAGAGTGTTAAGAAAGCCGCTTCTACTAAACGAAGACGGGAAGGACTGCTAAGCATGAAACGAGGGATAAAATAATCACATGTGGTCTCATTTTTAAAAGTTGCTGGGGATTAATAATTTTCTTGCTAAATAGTTATTCGCTAGAATGAATTATTATTAAAACGGTAGAATCATGGTGAATGCTGATGACAAACGATAGTTTGGGGGATTATATTTGAATATATCCTAATCAAAAAGTAGCAAAAACTTTAAAAATCTCCAAATGTGGCTCTTGTGTACAATTGTTATTGATAGGACACCTTGATAGTGTTCGAATACGATGCAAAAACCATAAAAGTGTGAGCAATTCAGAGGCAATAAAGTGATTTTCCTTCTGTATCAATCCCTTAATATGTTTCCAAATAAAACACAGGATTAAGTAATTTATTTTGTTGCATGATTTATTTATGGATTGAAACACAGTAAACAATAGATAAAAGACATAGTCCCAGGCATCAATTTAAAGTATAAAAATCATTATATTTTATTAGAAGGAGATACATAAAAATGCCAACATGATCTGTAAAGAAAGGAAAAGTGTTAGCTCATTGGTCCCAAGTCTAAGTTAGACTTGGTTTTTCTAAATCCCCTTTAGGGGAATGATATGGCTGAATTTAATTAGAAATCTGTTTTTGTAAGCTTAAAGTTGTGAAAAAAGTTAAAAGGTTGGATCATGCAAAAATAAAAATGGCTGTGAGGATCTTAGGGAATTTGAACCGGTAAACTTAGATTTTATTTCCTGCCAACTGTTTGCAGGAGGATTAAGAGATGTACAGGAATTATTAGTTTTCAATAAAAGCCAGCATTTTATAAAGCAATTAATTTTTCATTAGTTCCACATAATTTTGGCAAAATATAGTTTTGTTCCAATAAAGCTATTACATTTCAAGAGGGTACTCTAAACTCTAGCCATTAACTTTGCATTAATTCACCAGATTTATAATAGGCTAAACTACAGGCAGGAAAGTAGTAAAAATTTTTTCAGAATATATTAGAATTAAAAGGAAAAAACTAAGATGAAAAATATTAAAAAACAGGTCATAAAACTTCTAAATTTCTAAGCGTGGTTATGCATTTATTTAAAATACATTTTCCTATAATGTTTCTTAAGCATATAAAATGAATTGTACAAAGTTCACCTTAAGTTTTTGCATGGGGTTATCTTGGAAGTATCAGATATTTTATTACAATACATGTATGTTATAATTACAATAAATGTATGTTATAATACAATAATAAAACATACTTTAAGAATTAAGAAAGATACTTATTAGCACTGAAAATCTATTCACAGAGCCATAAACTATCCTTCTCAATGCTAGAACTACTTCAACGCATCCACAAAATTCCACTCAGTTGGCCCATTCACCCAGATAACTGGAGTGTCTCCCCTCCAGTTTGAGGTCTTTAAACTTCACCAGAATGACAAAGAAGCCTACTTGAGTGAGGATAAGAGACCTCAAAGTCCCAGCAGGAGAATGTTTCTTAACTGTTTACCTCCAATTAGGCCTCAATGGACAACACACTCATCTCTACCACCAACCTGCTCCAGGCCAGAACCCCCTTGATCCAGCTCACTGCAGTATTCTCCTACCAACTCCCTCAAATCCCATTCTTGTTCCCCATCTCAACTCAGCTTCCATACTGTGGTCAGAAAGACCTTGTAAAAAATGTAAGTCATGGAAGCAAACTAAATGCCCATCAACAGATGAATAGATAAAGAAGATGCGGTATGTGTGTTTATATAAACACACAATGAAATACTAATCAGCCATTAAAAAAATGAACTAATGCCATTTGCAGCAACATGGATGGGCCTAGAGATGACCATACTAAGTGAAGTAAGTCAGACAGAGAAAGGCAAATAGCATATATACGTGCAATCTAAAAAAATGATACAAATGAACTTATTTACAAAACAGAAACAGACTCACAGACATAGAAAACAAACTTATGGTTACCAAAGGAGAAAGGTGGGGAAGGGTAAATTAGGAGTTTGGGGTTAACAGATACACACTACTATACATAAAATAGAAAAACCACAAGGTCCTACTGTACAGCACAGGGAACTATACTCAATACCTTGTAATAACCTACAATGGAAAAGAATCTGAAAAAGAGTAGATATATATTTATACCTGTATAACTGAATCACTTTGCTGGAAACTTGAAATATTGTAAATTGACTATACTTCAATAAAAATTTAAAAATGAAAAAGTGTTTAAAAAGTAAGCTAGGGGGGGACCTTGAAGATGGCGGAAGAGTAAGACGCGGAGATCGCCTTCCTCCCCACGGATACACCAGAAATACATCCACACGTGGAACAACTCCTACAGAACTCCTACTGAAGGCTGGCAGAAGACCTCAGACCTCCCAAAAGGCAAGAAACTCCCCACGTAACTGGGTAGGGCAAAAGAAAAAACAGAGACAAAAGAATAAGGACGGCACCTGCACCAGTGGGAGGGAGCTGTGAAGGAGGAAAAGTTTCCACACACTAGGAAGCCCCTCCGCGGGCGGAGACTGCGGGAGGCAGAGGGGGGAGTTTCGGGACCGCGGAGTAGTGCACAGCGACGGGTGCGGAGGGCAAAGCGGGGAGATTCCTGCACAGACGATCGGTGCTGACCGACACTCACCAGCCCGAGTGGCTTGTCTGCTCACCCGCCGGGGCGGGCGGGGCTGCGAGCTGAGGCTCGGGTTTTGGTTTTGGACGGAGCTCAGGGAGAGGACTGGGGTTGGCGGCTTGAACATAGCCTGAAGGGGTTAGTGCACCACGACTAGCCGGGAGGGAGTTCGGGGAAAAGCCTGCACCGGCCGAAGAGGCAAGAGACTTTTTCTTCCCTCTTTGTTTCCTGGTGCGCGAGGAGAGGGGTTTAAGAGCGCTGCTTAAAGGAACCCCAGAGACGGGCGCGAGCCGCGGCTGAGGGCGCGAGCCCCCGAGACGGGCGCGAGCCGCGGCGGAAAGCGCAAACCCCAGAGACGGGCGCGAGCCGCGGCTAAAACCGCGGACCCCAGAGACGGGCGGGAGACGCTAAGGCTGCTGCTGCCGCCACCAAGGGGCCTGTGTGCGAGCACAGGTCACTCTCCACACCCCTCTTCCGCGGAGCCTGTGCAGCCCGCCACTGCCAGGTTCCCGGGATCCAGGGACAACTTCCCCGGGAGTACGCACGGCGGGTCTCAGGCTGGTGCAACATCACGCCGGCCTCTGCCGCCGCAGGCCCGCCCCGCACGCAGTGCCCCTCCTTCCCCCATCCCCCAACCCCCGGCCTGAGTGAGCCGGAGCTCCCGAATCAGCGGCTCCTTTAACCCCGTCCTGTCTGAGCAAAAAAACAGACGCCCTCCAGCGACCTACACGCAGACGCAGGGCCAAATCCAAAGCTGAGCTCCTGTGAGCTGTGAGAACAAAGAAGAGAAAGGGAAATCTCTCCCAGCAGCCACAGAAGCAGCGGATTAAAGCTCCACAATCAACTTGATATACCCTGCATCTGTGGAATACCTGAATAGACAAGGAATGATCCCAAATTGAAGAGGTGGAATTTAGGAGCGAGATCTATGATTTTTTTCCCTTTTCCTCTTTTTGTGAATGTGTACGTGTATGCTTCTGTGTGAGATCCTGTCTGTATACTCTTGCTTCCACCATTTGTCCTAGGGCTCTATCCGTCCATGACTTTTTTTTTAAAAATTCTTTTTCTTAATAATTAAGTTTAATTGTAATAACTTTATTGTACTTTACCTTCGTTCTTTCTTTCTTTCCTTCCTTCCTTCCCTCCTTTAGACAACGAATCACCCCAAATTGAGGAGGTGGTCTCAGGGAGCAGGATTTATGATTTTTCCCCCTTTACCTCTTTTTGTGAAGGTGTATGTGTATGCTTCTGTGTAAGATTTTCTCTGTATAGCTTTGCTTCCAACATTTGTCCTAAGGTTCTATCCGTCCCTTTTTTTTTTTTTTTCTAAATATTTTTTAATTCAATAACTATATTATACTTTATTTTATTTTTACTGTATCATCTTTCTTTCTGTCTTTTTTCCTTCTTTCCCTCCTTCCTTCCTTCCTCCCTCCCTCCCTCCCTCCCTCCTTTCTTTCCTTCTTTGCTTCTTTCTTCCTTCCTTCCTTTCCTCCTTTCCTTCTTTCTTTACTCATACTTCTACTAATTCTCCCTACTTTTTCTCCCTTTTATTCTGAGCTGTGTGGATGAAAGGCTCTTGGTGCTCCAGCCAGGAGTCAGGGCTCTGCCTCTGAGGTAGGAGAGCCAACTTCAGGACACTGGTCAACAAGAGACCTCCCAGCTCCACATAATATTAAACGGTGGAAATCTCCCAGAGACCTCCATCTTAACACCAGCACCCAGCTTCACTCAACGACCAGCAAGCCACAGTGCTGGACAACCTATGCCAAACAACTAGCAAAACAGGAACACAACCCCACCCATTAGCAGAGAGGCTGTCTAAAATCATAATAAGGCCACAGACACCCCAAAACACACCACCAGACGTGAACCTGCCCACTAGAGAGACAAGATCCAGCCTCATCCAGCACAACACAGGCACTAGTCCCCTCCACCAGGAAGCCTACACAACCCACTGAAACAACCTTAGCCACTGGAGACAGACATCAAAAACAACGGGAACTACGAAAGAGCAGCCTGCAAAAAGGAGACCCCAAACACAGTGAGATAAGCAAAATGAGAAGACAGAAAAACACACAGCAGATGAAGAAGCAAGATAAAAACCCACCAGACCTAACAAATGAAGAGGAAATAGGCAATCTACCTGAAAAAGAATTCAGAATAATGATAGTAAGGATGATCCGAAATCTTGGAAGTAGAATGGACAAAATGCAAGAAACAGTTAACAAGGACCTACAAGAACTAAAGATGAAACAAGCAACGATGAACAATGCAATAAATGAAATTAAAATCACTCTAGATAGGATCAATAGCAGAATAACTGAGGCAGAAGAACGGATAAGTGACCTGGAAGATAAAGTAGTGGAAATAACTACTGCAGAGCAGAATAAAGAAAAAAGAATGAAAAGAACTGAGGACAGTCTCAGAGACCTCTGGGACAACATGAAACGCACCAACATTCGAATTATAGGGGTTCCAGAAGAAGAAGAAAGAAAGAAAGGGACTGAGAAAATATTTGAAGAGATTATAGTTGAAAACTTCCCTAATATGGGAAAGGAAATAGTTAATCAAGTCCAGGAAGCACAGAGGGTCCCATACAGGATAAATACAAGGAGAAACACGCCAAGACACATATTAATCAAACTGTCAAAAATTAAATACAAAGAAAACATATTAAAAGCAGCAAGGGAAAAACAACAAATAACACACAAGGGAATCCCCATAAGGTTAACAGCTGATCTCTCAGCAGAAACCCTACAAGCCAGAAGGGAGTGGCAGGACATACTGAAAGTGATGAAGGAGAATAGCCTGCAACCAAGACTACTCTACCCAGCAAGGATCTCATTCACATTTGATGGAGAAATTAAAACCTTTACAGACAAGCAAAAGCTGAGAGAGTTCAGCACCACCAAACCAGCTTTACAACAAATGCTAAAGGAACTTCTCTAGACACGAAACACAAGAGAAGGAAATGACCTATAGTAGCGAACCCAAAACAATATATAAAATGGAAATAGGAACATACATATCGATAATTACCTTAAATGTAAATGGACTAAATGCTCCCACCAAGAGACACAGATTGGCTGAATGGATACAAAAACAAGACCCTTATATATGCTGGCTACAAGAGACCCACTTCAGACCTAGAGACACATACAGACTGAAAGTAAGGGGATGGAAAAAGATATTCCATGCAAATGGAAACCAAAAGAAAGCTGGAGTAGCAATTCTCATATCAGACAAAATAGACTTTAAAATAAGGACTATTAAAAGGGACAAAGAAGGACACTACATAATGATCAAGGGATCGATCCAAGAAGAAGATATAACAATTGTAAATATTTATGCACCCAACATAGGAGCACCTCAATATATAAGGCAAATACTAACAACCATAAAAGGGGAGATCAACAGTAACACATTCATAGTAGGGGACTTTAACACCCCACTTTCACCCATGGACAGATCATCCAAAATGAAAATAAATAAGGAAACACAAGCTTTAAATGATACATTAAACAAGATGGACTTAATTGATATTTATAGGACACTCCATCCAAAAACAACAGAATACACATTTTTCTCAAGTGCTCATGGAACATTCTCCAGGATAGATCATATCTTGGGTCACAAATCAAGCCTTGGTAAATTTAAGAAAAGTGAAATTGTATCAAGTATCTTTTCCGACCACAACGCCATGAGACTAGATATCAATTACAGGAAAAGATCTTTAAAAAATACAAACACATGGAGGCTAAACAATACACTACTTAATAATGAAGTGATCACTGAAGAAATCAAAGAGGAAATCAAAAAATACCTAGAAACAAATGACAATGGAGACACAACGACCCAAAACCTATGGGATGCAGCAAAAGCAGTTCTAAGGGGGAAGTTTATAGCAATACAAGCCCACCTTAAGAAGCAGGAAACATCTCGAATAAACAACCTAACCTTGCACCTCAAGCAATTAGAGAAAGAAGAACAAAAAAACCCCAAAGCTAGCAGAAGGAAAGAAATCATAAAAATCAGATCAGAAATAAATGAAAAAGAAATGAAGGAAACAATAGCAAAGATCAATAAAACTAAAAGCTGGTTCTTTGAGAAGATAAACAAAATAGATAAACCACTAGCCAGACTCATCAAGAAAAAAAGGGAGAAGACTCAAATCAATAGAATTAGAAATGAAAAAGGAGAAGTAACAACTGACACTGCAGAAATAAAAAAAATCATGAGAGATTACTACAAGCAACTCTATGCCAATAAAATGGACAACCTGGAAGAAATGGACAAATTCTTAGAAATGCACAACCTGCCAAGACTGAATCAGGAAGAAATAGAAAATATGAACAGACCAATCACAAGCACTGAAATTGAAACTGTGATTAAAAACCTTCCAACAAACAAAAGCCCAGGACCAGATGGCTTCACAGGTGAATTCTATCAAACGTTTAGAGAAGAGCTAACACCTATCCTTCTCAAACTCTTCCAAAATATAGCAGAGGGAGGAACACTCCCAAATTCCTTCTACGAAGCCACCATCACCTTGATACCAAAACCAGACAAGGATGTCACAAAGAAAGAAAACTACAGGCCAATATCACTGATGAACATAGATGCAAAAATCCTCAACAAAATACTAGCAAACAGAATCCAACAGCACATTAAAAGGATCATACACCATGATCAAGTGGGGTTTATTCCAGGAATGCAAGGATTCTTCAATATACGCAAATCTATCAATGTGATAAACCATATTAACAAATTGAAGGAGAAAAACCATATGATCATCTCAATAGATGCAGAGAAAGCTTTCGACAAAATTCAACACCCATTTATGATAAAAACCCTCCAGAAAGTAGGCATAGAGGGAACTTTCCTAAACATAATAAAAGCCATATATGACAAGCCCACAGCAAACATCATCCTCAATGGTGAAAAACTGAAAGCATTTCCACTAAGATCAGGAACAAGACAAGGTTGCCCACTCTCACCACTCTTATTCAACATAGTTTTGGAAGTTTTAGCCACAGCAATCAGAGAAGAAAAGGAAATAAAAGGAATCCAAATCGGAAAAGAAGAAGTAAAGCTGTCACTGTTTGCAGATGACATGATACTATACATAGAGAATCCTAAAGATGCTACCAGAAAACTACTAGAGCTAATCAATGAATTTGGTAAAGTAGCAGGATACAAAATTAATGCACAGAAATCTCTGGCATTCCTATATACTAATGATGAAAAATCTGAAAGTGAAATCAAGAAAACACTCCCATTTACCATTGCAACAAAAAGAATAAAATATCTAGGAATAAACCTACCTAAGGATACGAAAGACCTGTATGCAGAAAATTATAAGACACTGATGAAAGAAATTAAAGATGATACAAATAGATGGAGAGATATACCATGTTCTTGGATGGGAAGAATCAACATTGTGAAAATGACTCTACTACCCAAAGCAATCTACAGATTCAATGCAATCCCTATCAAACTACCACTGGCATTTTTCACAGAACTAGAACAAAAAATTTCGCAATTTGTATGGAAACACAAAAGACCCCGAATAGCCAAAGCAATCTTGAGAACGAAAAAAGGAGCTGGAGGAATAAGGCTCCCTGACTTCAGACTATATTACAAAGCAACAGTAATCAAGACAGTATGGTACTGGCACAAAAACAGAAAGATAGATCAGTGGAACAGGATAGAAAGCCCAGGGATAAACCCACGCACATATGGACACCTTATCTTTGATAAAGGAGGCAGGAATGTACAGTGGAGAAAGGACAGCCTCTTCAATAAATGGTGCTGGGAAAACTGGACAGGTACATGTAAAAGTATGAGATTAGATCACTCCCTAACACCATACACAAAAATAAGCTCAAAATGGATTAAAGACCTAAATGTAAGGCCAGAAACTATCAAACTCTTAGAAGAAAACATAGGAAGAACACTCTATGACATAAATTACAGCAAGATCCTTTCTGACCCACCTCCTAGAGTAATGGAAATAAAAACAAAAATAAACAAATGGGACCTAATGAAACTTCAAAGCTTTTGCACAGCAAAGGAAACCATAATCAAGACCAAAAGACAACCCTCAGAATGGGAGAAAACATTTGCAAATGAAGCAACTGACAAAGGATTAATCTCCAAAATTTACAAGCAGCTCATGCAGCTCAATAACAAAAAAACAAACAACCCCATCCAAAAATGGGCAGAAGACCTAAATAGACATTTCTCCAAAGAAGATATACAGAATGCCAACAAACACATGAAAGAATGCTCAACATCATTAATCATTAGAGAAATGCAAATCAAAACTACAATGAGATATCATCTCACACCAGTCAGAATGGCCATCATCAAAAAATCTAGAAACAATAAATGCTGGAGAGGGTGTGGAGAAAAGGGGACACTCTTGCACTGCTGGTGGGAATGTGAATTGGTTCAGCCACTGTGGAGAACAGTATGGAGGTTCCTTAAAAAACTACAAATAGAATTACCATATGACCCAGCAATCCCACTACTTGGCATATACCCTGAGAAAACCAAAATTCAAAAAGAGTCATGTACCAAAATGTTCATTGCAGCTCTATTTACAATAGCCAGGACATGGAAACAACCTAAGCGCCCATCATCGGATGAATGGATAAAGAAGATGTGGCACATATACACAATGGAATATTACTCAGCCTTAAAAAGAAATGAAATTGAGCTATTTGTAATGAGATGGATAGACCTAGAGTCTGTCATACAGAGTGAAGTAAGTCAGAAAGAAAAAGACAAATACCGTATGCTAACACATATATATGGAATTTAAGGGAAAAAAATGTCATGAAGAACCTAGGGGTAAGATAGGAATAAAGACGCAGACCTACTGGAGAACGGACTTAAGGATATGGGGAGGGGGAAGGGTGAGTTTTGACAGGGCGAGAGAGAGTCATGGACATATACACACTAACAAACGTAGTAAGGTAGATAGCTGGGGGGAAGCAGCCGCAAGGCACAGGGATATTAGCTCGGTGCTTTGTGACAGCCTGGAAGGGTGGGATGGGGAGAGTGGGAGGGAGGGAGACGCAAGAGGGAAGACATATGGGAACATATGTATATGTATAGCTGATTCACTTTGTTGTAAATCAGAAACTAACACACCATTGTAAAGCAATTATACCCCAATAAAGATGTTTAAAAAAATAAAAATAAAAAAAAAAATAAAAAAAAAAAAAGAAATGAAATTGAGCTATTTGTAATGAGATGGATAGACCTAGAGTCTGTCATACAGAGTGAAGTAAGTCAGAAAGAAAAAGACAAATACCGTATGCTAACACATATATATGGAATTTAAGGGAAAAAAATGTCATGAAGAACCTAGGGGTAAGATAGGAATAAAGACGCAGACCTACTGGAGAACGGACTTGAGGGTATGGGGAGGGGGAGGGGTGAGTTTTGACAGAGCGAGAGAGAGTCATGGACATATACACACTAACAAACGTAGTAAGGTAGATAGCTGGGGGGAAGCAGCCGCAAGGCACAGGGATATTAGCTCGGTGCTTTGTGACAGCCTGGAAGGGTGGGATGGGGAGAGTGGGAGGGAGGGAGACGCAAGAGGGAAGACATATGGGAACATATGTATATGTATAGCTGATTCACTTTGTTATAAAGCAGAAACTAACACACCATTGTAAAGCAATTATACCCCAATAAAGATGTTTAAAAATAAATAAATAAATAAAAGGGACATAAATGGCAGAGCCACCAAAAAAAAAAAAAAAAAAGTAAGCTAGACCGTGTCTTTCCTAAACTGAAAACCCTCCTCTGGTTTCCCTTGCCCCTTGACTAGAATCTCACTCCTACAGAACCCTTGACTTCTGTTTCTCTCCTCTGAGTAACACTTTCCTTGGCAGTCAGTGCACCCCACCACTGTGAGGTTCCTTCAAGGATTCTGTCCCCACTCCTATCCTTGGTCATGCACAGGCACCAGATAAATGCTGAGTTCCTATGTTACCACCACTTTGGTTCTAAGACATTTGTCCCAGCATGTTCTTGATGAGAATTTCTGTCCATCCAGTTTTCAGATTTGTTGACTGGTTTTGTGCCTCTTTTTGCCCTTTGGACAGGGCAACCAATACACTCCTTCAAATAAGATCCTGACCCCCTCTCAAACATCACCTTTTAACAAACCCAGGCTTGTTCAGTGTAGGCCCAGCATCTTCTTCATGAGTCCTGCTCAAATGCGAGGTACCTTTGATTAGGTTATACCAGCACCACGTGTGTCCAGGGAAGAACCTCACAATCTAGTATTAATCTATTCTCTAATGACTGCACGTGTGCTCATATTGTCTCCCCCGCCCCCCAGTAGCTCATTAGGTCTTTGAGGGTAAGCTATGTACTTACTTATTTACATTATGTTAGTGGAGTGCTGAGGCCTTAGCAGATGTCATACCCACCATGCGCTCAGCTCAGGGCATGATGGGTCTTCACAATGAGCTGGCTCCCAGACAGCCATGAAGGCAGGACTGAGGAATCCAAACTAGGAGCGGACCAATCATTCACTCATTCACTCAATTACCATCCACCCAGCAACCTTTATATCCTGATAGCTACGCTAGTTGATGCAGAGAAAGAAATGAGTGAAACATAGCTACTTTTCATTTCTTTCCAAATTCTTGAATCTCCATCAGCATGCACATGGTACATTCACAACACACATGCACACATATACACATTTTTGCTTCTCTGCTCAGTATCTTTTAGACTGCTTTACTAAGAATAGTGGATCATTGTATATGCAGGAAATCTAAGAGGTAAAATGGAAAACAATGAAAACTAATAATAGAATTCACTTAAGTGGTAAATTGTTGGATAAATGTACAAAAATCAATTTCCTATATACAAACAATAATCAAGTAGAAATTTTTCCCATTTGCAACACCAATGAAAAGTATAAAATAGTTAATAATAAACCTAATAAGAAATATGTATAAAGAAAACTATAAATTTTTGAGGCACATAAAAGAAGTCTTGTGTGATTTTAATGGAATATAACGTTTCTGTATCAGAAAACTCATTACATGAGGTGTCATTTGACCCCCAAATGATTTAGAAATATTATTCAATGTCAATTAAAATCCTCTAAAAATTTTGGAATAAGGCAAAATGATGTTCTTGTGAAAGGATAAGTGGGAAAAATGCAAAAAAAAAAAAGAAAAGAATAATTGTGTTAGCTGTCTACAGCTGCATTAAAACTTACTTCAAAGTTTAAAACAACAAACTTTTTATTGTGTTAGCTCCTGTGAATCAGGACACCAAAGTGGTTTAGCTGGGTGCCTCGGGCTCGAGTTCTCTCCCAATGTTGCAGTCAAGGTCTCAGCTGGGATTGTCATTAACTGTCATCTCCTCTAATGGCTCCACTGGGGTAGGATCCACTTCCCAGCTTACATAAGTGGTTGCTGGCAGGATTTGATTCCTCCTGAGCTATATAGGACTGAGCACCTCAGTTCCTCACTGGCTGTCATCAGGAGACCCCCTTCAGGTCCTTGCCACTTGGCCATCTCCACAGGGCAGGTCACAATGAAGCAGCTGGCTTCTCTCAAAGCAAGTGAGAAAACAAGAAAATATCCAAGATGGAAACCACAACCTTCTTGTAACCAGAAGTGACGTAACATTACCTTTACCACATTTTATTCACCAGGGAGTCACTAAATCCAGCCCACACTCAAGGAAAGGAGAATAACCAAGGGCATGAATACAAGGAGGCAGAAATCATAGAAGCCCGTCTTAGAGGCTGCTTACCCAATAATCAAGGGGAACTTGTACTGCCAGCATCAGAATATACCATGAAGCTATAATAACTAAAACAGCACATTACCGATGGCAGAATAGACATTATTCAATGGTGCAAGATAGAAACCTTCAAACAAATAAAAGTCTATGTAAGCATTTAGTACATTAAAATAGTGATCTTGGGCTTCCCTGGTGGTGCAGTGGTTGAGAGTCCACCTGACAATGCAGGGGATGTGGGTTTGTGCCCTGGTCCGGGAAGATCCCACAGGCCGCGGAGCAGCTGGGCCCGTGAGCCATGCCACTGAGCCTGCGCATCAGGAGCCTGTGCTCCGCAACGGGAGAGGCCACAACAGTGCGAGGCCCGCATACCGCAAAAAAAAAAAATAGTGATCTTTAAATAAATGGGAAATCTCAAATCACGTTGAGAAAATTTGTTATCCATTTGGGAAAAAATATATTATATTGGATCTTTGCCTCACTGTTTGACCAAGATTAGTTCCAGGTGTTGGAATAGTTAAATATATACTTTTGAGGAGGAACATAAATGGATATTCAGTTCTATCAGTAATATTTTATTTCTCAAGCTAGGTGGAGTATATGGATATTTGTTATATAATAGCAAAACGTGTAGCTCACTACACATCAGGCACTGTTATAAGTACTACAAATATGTTAATTTACTTAAATTTCAGATCTATCTCACAAAGAAAATTCTACTATTTCCCCATTTTAAAATAAGAAAACTAAGGCACAAAATCTCACACCTTGAAGATTCATGCCTATTGTATTAGTCATCTATTTTTACATGACAAATTATCCCCAAACTTAGCAGTCTTCCACAACTAACATTTATTATTTCATACAGATTCTGAAAGTCAGAAATCTAGGAGCAGCTTGGCTTATTCTGCACCAGGGACTCTCATGATATTGTAACCAATGGGTCACCTGGGGCTGAAATCATCTGAAGGCATGATGGGGCTGAAAGATCACTTCCAACTCTACTCATGTAACTGTTGGCCTGAAGCCTCTATTATCTTCCTCACTGGCTACTGGTAGAGGGCCTCAGTTCCCCATCACGTGGACCTCTTCATAGAGTTGACTGAGTGAACTCATGGCATGGCAGCTAACTTCCCCCAGAGTGAGAAACATGAGAAGGGGAAAGAGAGAGAGAGAGAAATAGAGAGAGAAGCCTCAATGTCTTATATGACCTAATGTCTGAAGACACACTCCATCATTTGTACAATATCTACTCATTAGAAGTTGGTCATTAAGTTTACCCCGTACTCCAGAGGAAGGAATTTTTTTGGTTGTATTGGGGCTTTGTTGCTGCACGTGGGCTTTCTCTAGTTGCGGCGAGCAGGGGCTACTCTTTGTTGTGGTGCGCGGATTTCTCATTGCAGTGGCTTCTCTTGCTGTGGAGCACGGGCTCTAGGCCACACGGGCTTCAGTAGTTGTGGCTCACGGGCTCTAGAGTACAAGCTCAGTAGTTGTGGCCCACGGGATTAGGTGCTCCATGGCATGTGGGATCTTCCCGGACCAGGGCTCAAACCTGTGTCACCTGCATTGGCAGGCGGATTCTTAACCACTGCACCACCAGGGAAGTCCCAGACCTCCACTTTTTGAAGGGAAGAGTGTCAAAGAATTTGTAGACTTATTTTAGACACCCATGAAATCAGGCTCAGAAACTGATTGACTATTACATATATTGCCTCTTTTATATTATTCTTCATGCCAGTTTCTATGTGTGAAATATTTCATACTAACTTAAAGGTTAAATATAGAAATTAAAAGGATTAAATGAATCATAGGCAAGTATTGTTCAATGTTATGATGGGTAAGGGCTTTCTAAGCATGACACTCAAAATAGAAGCCAAAAAGAAAAAAAAAAAGGCTGAAAGGTATAACGATTCAGTATTCTGTAATAACCTATATGGGAAAAGACTCTGAAAAAGAATGGATATATGTATATGTATGGATGAATCACTTTGCTGTACACCTGAAACTAACACAACATTGTAAATCAACTATACTCTAATATAAATTTTTTTTTAAATTTAAATAAAATAAATGAAAGGTATAACTACATTTTTTAACCTACATATCAAAAATCACCATCAGCAAAGTTAAAAGTCAAATGGAAAATTTAGAAAAAAATATTTGCAACGTATATGACAGATGAAAAGTTCCTGTCCTTCGTATCAAAGGTGCTTTAAAATCACTAACAAAAAGATAAATACAGGGCTCCCCTGGTGGCGCAGTGGTTGAGAGTCCGTCTGCCGATGCAGGGGACACGGGTTCTGTGCCCCGGTCCGGAAAGATCCCACATGCCACGGAGCGACTAGGCCTGTGAGACATGGCCGCTGAGCCTGTGCATCCGGAGCCTGTGCTCTGCAACAGCAGAGGCCACAACAGTGAGAGGCCCGCATACTGCAAAAAAAAAAAAAAAAAAAAAAATACATTCATTGAATAATAACGACATAAATAGGCAATTAAAAAGAAAAAAATAGAAAATATGAAAAACGTGAAGAAAATATTCAGCTTATTTGATTTTTAGTAATCTAAGAACAGCAATTAAAAATGAAATCTGTATGTCTTTTCAAGTTAGCAAAGATTGGAGAAACTATGGTATTTTCAAGATTTGGAGGAAAAGAGAATTTCATATGTCCACAGGTATAAAAATGGATACAAATTCTGCAAGGAAGTTTTCACTATATACCAAAATCTTTAAAGAGTTGTTTGCCCTTTCACATAACAGCTCTGCTTCTAGCAATTCATCTTAAGAACTAATTGGACAAAAGTGTACATATACAGATGCTCATCACAGCATTTTTTATTATACTCAAAAAAATTGGAACAGCTTAAATGTCCAAAAACCAAAGGTTTTGTTAAATAAATGATGGTACAGTGGTGAATGATGGAAAACAACGCCATTAAAGTTTTAGAAGTATATTTACTGATATGGAGGAAATTTATGAGATTAAATGAATAATATATTTTAACTGGCATATATAACATGATACGATTTTTGAAAGAAAAAATTTTCAATGTTATGTGCATAAAGCATATGTTAATAGTGTTAAATGAGCAAAAAGTTAATAACATTATTTTTAAATGATAAATTTTAGGTGATTTTTATTTTCATCTGTTTATTCCTGTTAAAAAAATACTACACGAAATAAGCCCAATTCATAAATCCGGAGTTGTTTCTTCAATGACTCCTCAGCCCTTCTCCATTCTCCCTCACTACGTGAATAAATGATAGAAGAGGCTGAAACATGTTATCACCAATTAATAGTCATTAACCCCCTCCCCTCTAGCACTGCCTCTGTAATTTGCATAATACAGAAATGAGTCTGAAATCCTCTGCTCAGGATCTCCATGCACTTTACTGAACCTACTAGTGTTTCTGCTTTTAAGCTAGAACTTTAGGCAGCATTTCCAAAATCATGATATGTTCACATGTAAAACAAGTGATCAAAAATGTACATGAATACGAGCCTGTCTTACACACCTAAAAAGCTTACAGTAGCTTTTATCAGTGTAGTTTACCATTTCTCAAAACTGCATCTATGTCATCGGCCTCTGTCATTTTAGAGACGATTGAAAGTTTGATTTTGAATATGAAAAATTCTTAGACTGCATAACAGGTCTATAACTGGTAGTTAACCACTCATATTGAAAGGTAGCCAGGGCCAAATAGACTATCCATTTATTACTCTTATGTTCTTATGGATTAATGTTTTCAATTAATTTGGCCAAATTGTGGTCAACTTTCTGTTAAGGAAATTAAAATCCAAGAAAACAAGTAACCACTTTTTGATGTACAAAGAGAAATTCATATTCACTTAAATATTTTAAAAGGTCAAAAATGACCATATAAATTGCATACTAATAATAAAACATATTTCAAAAGGCAATGGCCAACACAGAGTACTATTCACTTTTTTTTTTTTTTTATTTTAAACATCTTTATTGGGGTATAATTGCTTTACATACTATTCACTTTTTAAAAAATAGAGCATTCCTATTTTAGAGCAAGGAAGAATTTGCAATACAAATTAAAAGATGAAGGAATTCTAAATTTTACTTGGTAAGAAAGAATAAGTGAATTTCATCTTCTTTTCTTCTTTAACTAATAAAATCTCACATGCTCATTCCTATAAGGCAGCACACACCAGATCAAACCAATATAAACTTACAAAGACTTTTTGAAATTATGCAATTAGTTTATTCATTTGGAAAAATTTTTATGAGTGACTTCCTAATATTTTCCCACATCATCATTGATTATCTTTGGAAGAGAAGTATTGGCTGAATGGTACTTGTCCTTTTAGAATATCGAAGAAAATATTTCATTCTTTTAGAGATATCAATTCCCACTGAGAACCAACTCCTCTGATGGTATTAAATAAATAGTAAGAATAAAGTTACAATATCCAATGTCTGATTCAGCACCCATCTTAATGAGTTTTAAGGCCATGTTAAGTGCTTTGAAATCTTCAGAGAGTAGGAAGGACAATATATTGTACCACTCATTTGGAACATAACATCATTCTATCAGAGACTAATATTTCAGTTCTTCCTTTTATTTCAATATTTTCACTTTGATCTCTTTTGCATTGCCTATCTGTATTTTATGGAAGAAGCAGGGTTCAATATAATACAGAAATAAGCAAAAATTCTAAGGAGCTCAGAAATATTTGGGGGGTTGTCTGGTCCTTTCTACCATTGATTTTTTTTTTTTACCATTGATTTTTAATAAAAGCGTATTGCATTAAATTGAACAGCACCAAACCAGTACTTAAAAGAGGCATCTGTTACATAAGAGAAACAAGCTCTGTTTTCACTGTGGGACTGCTGGCTGATCATGAACCCAGTCAGGGCCCCAGTTTTCTCATCTAAAAAAATGATGGCTGGATGAGACAATCTCTAGCTGCAATATTCTTTGAGCACATGGAATCTAAGTTGAGAAAAACCTGTACTGAACATGTCTAATCAGGGTGGCTTGTGCTACAACATAGCGGTACTTCCTTAGAAATCCCAACCTAAGAATCCTCAATTTTTGAAAACTCCAAAGTTCATACATTGAGAAAACCAAATCCCCTCCCAAGAAAGATAAAATAATCACCTTCAAATATCAATTCATCTTGACTAATGGCATAATTTGTTCAAAATACTTCTAGAATCAAACCAGTAATTCAGTCCGGAGCTTATCCATCTAGAGCCAAAGAAGTTTACTTTTATAAATGAATATATCAGAGATCGTCATCTGCAAGCTACCCCTAAGTTCCCAAGGGTTAAGATATGTGGAAAATAAAAATAAACAAAAGGCTTTTAGTAATTATTTAGCCTAACAGTTTCTTCCCTTTTCAGTATCATTAAGAATTCATGCTTCCCTGATGGCGCAGTGGTTGAGAGTTCGCCTGCCGATGCAGGGGACACGGGTTCGTGCTCCGGTCCGGGAAGATCCCACATGCCGCGGGGCGGCTGGGCCCGTGAGCCATGGCCGCTGGGCCTGCGCGTCCGGAGCCTGTGCTCAGCAATGGGAGAGGCCACAACAATGAGAGGCCCGCGTACCGCAAAAAAAAAAAAAAAAAAAAAGAATTCATCTCACAAAACTAACTAAAGTTTAAAAAATTCCATTTTGATTTCACTTCTAGTAGGTCTGACTCCCCTGAGATGAAAACACTGAGGACCATTCCTTTGAGACTTGGGTCCCAGACAAAGCTTTGCCTTCCCTGAGAGAGGAGTACACTTCCTCCTTTCTGATGGCTGATTTGTAATTTATCATGCTTCCCTCGTACCCCACCTGCCAAGAAGCTTAGACTTAAGGTCGAAACCCAATCACAGCAACCACGTGAACGGTTGAAATTAGCATATTTTCCTTTTCCTTTTTCCTATACCCTGCTTTTCTATTTTATTAACCTTGTTGCTAAGTTGCATTTTATAAGTTATTGCAAACTCTTTTGGAAAGAGGTGAAGTATAAATAAATACCACTGTGAAATGAGCGTAACATGTAAAAATTACAGTCTATATTTAAAGAACAACATTCTTCACATCTATACAAGTATATTAAAATTAAAAGTGAACTTATTTGGAAGTGAACAGCATGATATCAGCAAAATTTAGACAAGTAAGTAATTTGTTTATTTGACGCTTCATCAACTGTCTCAATCCATTTGGCTTTATTAATCTCTCAGGGAAAATTGAGGCCTCTCTGAAAACTTGGAGTGTTCAATTCAATTAAATATTTTGTAAAAATACATGTAACTAATTTTTAGGTGAATGTCTAACTTCAAAGTGGAAACAAAACTCAGAACTGGAGGCTCTGTAGTATTTAGGGGAGTGTAAAGACTCAAACACATTTGAAGTTTATTTTTTGTTCATGTAAGTTCTACAGGGGAGTGAGTGGGGTGTTTAGAAAAAGATTCACAGATAAGGTGACACTTGAGAAGGCCCTTCAAAGACAGGAGGGATAAGGAGATGGACAGGAGGGAAAATCTTGCTAAAATGAACAGGCTAGAGAAATAAACCAGGATCACATCATAGAGGACCTGGGACTGGAGGCTAAAGAGTTTGAAATTCATCCTGTGGATGATGGAAAGTTCCTGATGGATTTTAAGCATCAGGGAAACAAGATAAAACTGCATTTTGCTAAAACTGTTATCCTGGCCACAGTGTGGAGGAGAAATTATGGGCCAGAGTGGAAACAGGGGGCCAGTCAGGAGATAGTTGTGGTAGTTATTAGAAGGTAGGTTTACTATATACACTAGGACAAAGTTCCTGGGCAGAAAAACACCCCTCACCCCACTCCAACCCTTAGGCATGTTCACAAGCAACAGGAAATTTCACACAGACAAATGCTCCTAATCTGTACATAGATGCTTCCAGGCAGTAACCTTAGCTCAAGTTGTATTTATGAAATGTGTGGAGCTAGATGAGAATGCCTTCCTCTTTATTGATTACTTTCAATTACACATTGGGATAGTCTTTTGCCAGATATGCCTTATGATTTAGATCAGTGCTTCTTTATCTGTGAGGAAGGACCAGGTTTTGTGTTTTCCTTTTCCAATATGTCACAGGCTGACACTTTCTTAAAATACAATAATGATAAATTACTAGAAAAATGAAATGAAAAAGCAAAGAATACAAAATACAAGCCCTTTTTCTAATTTTATTGAACAAACAAAAAATAACTCCGTCAAATTGCTATCAGAGTCTCTGAACGCTTACTCTCAATTTCTGCCGTGTACCAGTGAGAGTTTGCAGACTGGCACAAGTGCACAGACCACACTGAGCAGCATTGGTCCAGAAGGGCAGAGCAAGAGGTATGGAGCACAGGAAAAGTGAAAACCTCCAAGGGGATCCTAGACTCCCCTAGTTTATTCTCCCCAAAGAGACTGAATGATGACAGTACTAAAACCAGTAGGCAAAAGTGATCAGACACAAAGTCCAGCTTTGTGTTATGAAATAATGTAAACAAAGCAGCTTTTTTATTAGATTTGGGTCAATGGGGATGTTTCCCTCCTATGTAACTTTGCTTTCAGCAACCACTGAGACCAATATTTAAACATGTTAGCACTGATGAGCAATGCCAGAAAAAATATAATCAAACAAAGTGACTAAATTAATAATTTATACACTAACAACTATGTGAAAATATAAGGCATGAGGAATTAAATTAGAAAAAAAATGTAATCCAAATTAGGGTGCATCTCAATTAAATTAGATTCCCCAACAGTGCTGTAAGTTTAGTTAAAGCCCATAGCACTACAATGACCTTAACATCACTATGGTAACTAGGCTTGGAGCATATATGGTATATTCGAAGCACTTTATAAATACTTATGTGGATGCTTCACTTAAGCTTAAATGGTCATAAGATTCTTCCCAGACCTCTCTTTACAGGGCAATAATAATAGTTATTTATTAAACACTGGTTGGCTTCAGAGACATTCTCTTTAAATACACACCAACAACCCTGTAAGATAAGTATTATATTCTCCCATTGTAAAGATGAGAAAACTGAGGTTCAGAGAAGGTAAATACCTTATGAAAGGTACACAATTGTTAAGAGAAGAGACCACGTTGAAACCCTTATCTCTGATACCAAAGCATGTCGTTATAGCCAATATGCTCTACTGTATTCTGCCTGAGTCATTGGCTCACAGTGGAGCTTTGACCCAGAGGCTAGAGACAGCCTGGCTGGAGTTGCTTTTTCAGCTTTGACTGAGATGGAGATACACTAGTTCTTGACCCTCACTCAGTAGTAAAATCCCTAGCAAGGTGCTACCACCCAGGACAGCCCAATCTCTGTAACTGCCTGTCTTTTTTTAACTTTTTATTTTGTAATAACTTTAAATTAATAGAAAAGTTGCAAAACTAGTACAGAGAAGTTCTCATATACCCTTAATCCATTTGCCCCTAATGTTAACCATCTTACATAACCACAGTACCATTAATGAACCCAGGATATTAACATTGTTACAATACTATTAAGCTACAGACCTTGTTCGAATTTTGTCAGCTTACCCATTAATGCCATGTTTCTCACTGCATTTTGTTTTTCTCCCTCCTCTGTCTCCTCCAATCTGTGACAGTTCCTCAGTCTTCATCTTTCATAACCTTGACACTTTGAAGAGCGCAGCTCAGTTGTATTGTAATATAATACAATATAATCTAATAATATATTATAATACAATATAATACAATCAGAATGTCCCTCAATTTGGATTTGCTGGATGTTTTGTCATGCTTACCTTACGGTTATGGATTTGGGGGCAGAACATCACAGAGATGATGTGCCTTCCTAGGGTACTGTCTCAAGCGATGCACATTGTCACTGTCTTATTATTAAGACTATGTATGTCACTATTATTATTAACCTTGATTAAGGGGTTGTCTACCAGATTTCTCCACTGGAAAGTTACTATATTTTCACTTTGTATTTATTTGGAGATGATATATTTTGAGATCCTCCTGCCAGCCTTTTTAATTTTGACATATCAGCTTGCTAATTTCAGCACAGTTTTTTCCAGTGGAAATGTATTTTAACACGTGATTACCATGGTTTAAGATATTTACTATAGATAGTTTTTGCATTGAATCTGATCAATCCTGACCATCTATGTTTTAAAGACTATATGTATATACACATGTGTGTATCTTTATCTGCACACATACATATTCAGATCTGTTTTGTGAGCAAGCTGTTTTATAGTTGAAGTATAGTTGACTTATATTAGTTTCAGGTGTACAACACAGTGATTCGATATTTTTAAAGATGATACTCCATAGAAAGTTATTATGAAGTATTGGCTATATTCCTTGTGCTGTACATTACATCCTTGCAGCTTATTTATTTTATACCTAGTAGTCTGTACCTCTCAATCCCCTACCTCTATCTTACCCGTCCCCGTTGGTAACCGCTAGTTTGTTCTCTGTATCTGTGAGTCTGTTTCTGTTTTGCTATATTCATTTGCTTGTTTTATTTTTCAGATTCCACATATAAATGAAAACATATAGTGTCTTTCTCCATCTAACTAATTTCACTAAGCATAATACACTCCAGGTCCATCCCTGTTGTTGCAAATGGCAAAACTTCATTTTTTTTTTTTATGACACTGACTGTTCAGAAGAGGATGGTTGGAGTGGACAAGCAGAGAACAAACCTACTCATCATTGAGAAGGAAGAACAGCCTCTAGGGGACTGGATGAGGAACAGAAAGACAAAGTGAGGATAGTCAACAGAGAAGAAGTAGAGCCCCAGAGAACTCTGGAAAAAGGCTATGAATTGTCTCTGCCCCATTGTTCAATATTCCCTTGATAATTTAACCCCCACTCACTCATCCTCAAGTTTTAGCAAGACACATTACCTTCCATGTTGAAACTGCATTTCCCAGCTAGATGTGGGCCCATAACTAAGTTCCCAACAATGGCATGTGAGCAGCAAGTGCTGGGGGCACTTCATCAGAAGGGCTTTTTCCCTCTACTCTCTTTCCTTCTTCAACCATGATCCTAGAACAGGACTTCTTGTCCATTTTGCATCATGGACTGCTTTGGCATGCTGGTGAACCCCCTGAGACCTTAACAGAATGATGCTTTAAATACATAAAGATACAAAGGATTATAGGGCTTCCCTGGTGGCACAGTGGTTGAGAGTCTGCCTGCCGATGCAGGGGACACGGGTTCATGCCCCGGTCCGGGAAGATCCCACATGCCGCGGAGAGGCTGGTCCCGTGAGCCATGGCCGCTGAGTCTGTGCGTCCGGAGCCTGTGCTCCACAACGGGAGAGGCCGCAACAGTGAGAGGCCCGCGTACCGCCAAAAAAAAAAAAAAAAAAAAAAAAAAGGATTATAAAGGAAATCAGTCATATTGAAATTATAAGAATTATGAAGGAAACCAATCATAATGAAATACAGTTATAAAAATTTTTTTAATGTATGATACCTTACTCTGTGTATTTCTTTATTGATATATTACATAACAAGATTTAACAAGGGAGGGGGTCCAATGACTAACATGGTTTTGAGATGATGCATAGAAATGGTAGTTTGAGATAACTGCAGTAACTATAATGTGATTTGATAATACATGTGCCTTCCATTGGTGACAAAGTCACTAGTCTGGCTAACTTCACTATGGGTTGTTGCCTATAATTGAAGGAAACACTATATCTCTGTTAGAGGTTTTTTAACTCAAGTTCATAGACATCCTAAATTCTATCCATAGACCCCAGATTAGAGGATATTGGAGCAAGAAGACAGAAGGACTGACCCCATGACCCATGGAACAAAGCCACCACTTGCTCTGGACTCCTTCTCTATTGATGTCTGGACTGTTACTTAAAAAGGGAGAAATTTCTATATTGTTTGAACCACTTTGCCATTCTTTTTTCTGTATATGACTCTCAGTTACGATAGCTGAGCTGTACTCCAGCTCACTAGTTCTCAAACTTTTTGGTCTTCAGACCCCTTTACAATCTTGAAAATTGTTGAGGACCTCAAAAAACTTTTATATGGGTTATATGTATCAATATTTACCACATTAGAAATTAAAACTGAGAAATTTTTATTTTCTCATTCATTTAACAATAACAAAACCATTACAAGTTAATATCAATAGCATTTTTATGAAAGATAGCTGTATTTTCCAAAAAAAAAAAATTAGTGAGAAGAATAGGTATTGTTTTACATTTGTGAAAATCTCATTAGTGTCTGGTTTAATAGAAGACAGCTGGATCCTCATATTTTATTCTGCATTCAATATGTTTTGCTTTGTTGTTTTGATTGAAGTATATGAAGAATATTCAACTTCACACAGATATGTAGTTGGGAATGGGAGGGGTATTTTAATAGCCATTTGAGATAATCTAGGGTATTTCTTATTGATATTATACTAAAACTTGACAAGTGGTAGTTTCTTAAAAGTTAGTTGTAAAGTAAAATCTGAAAACATACAAATGAACTTTCATACCCTGTTGCATTAAAATCCATTGGTCTGTCTTGCACTTTGAAAGGCTCTCTTACCCATGTGCAATTTTGTCTCATGAATTGGTCATTTTGAGAATATTGGTTCATTGAGTTATGCAGATCTTCCAAATGTTGATGCATCATTAGACAATATGCAAAAATCACACTGGTTAAATTCACCACAAATCTCATCAAAAAGAGTTTTTAAGTATTGGGAAGCCGTCAAGCTCATGGTGGTGGATACAAGTCTTCCACAATTATAATTTTCACTTGAAAGCTCAAATGCTATCATTGGCAACAAATACTGTCAGTTGTTTTCCTTGAAGTGACAGGCTTCCTTAATACAGTCTTAAGGAAATATCTGCCAACCACTATAGCTTGTCTATCAGTCATTCTTTCAAGTAAAAATGGTTTTCTGCAAAAAAGAGGCTAATTCATCTCATAGCTCAAGCAAGCACTTTGTCTTCAGACAACCCTCACAGTTCAGGATGTGAAAAAGTAGTTTACATACACTTCCCATTTTGTCCTCCAGAACATTAAAAAGACATGCACTCAAGGGTTGAAATTTGATTAAATTAATTTTGTTTTATTAATTAGTTTAATAAAATTTCTATTTCTTTATCAAAGACATTCGTAAGTGAAACTGACTTTTTAAAAAAACATATACTGCGAGGGCCTGGTAGTGAAGAATACAATCGTTACTAGAATTTTGGTATCACAACCTTGATTTGTGCTGAGGTACCAGCAGTTTCACCATCAGTGCAAATGGCAATACAGTGAAAAGGACAAATAAAATCTTAGTGTTGTTATGAAAACAGTCTGACCTGTGGAATGCCAAGAGTCTGAGAGACCCTTAAGGGCCCAGGGACTGGACTTTTAGAACTGCTGCTGTAATTAATACAACCTCCAGGACCTAAAACAGGTGATAAGCTGGATGGGAACTGCTCAGGGAAAAGGAACACAGGTGACAAGAAATGAGTCAGTATCAAGTTTAATGCTCTGCACATGACCCTGGCCAATGGTCATGACCCTGAAGAAGTACTGTAACAGAGCAGGACCCTATGGGGCCTTCCTGGGACAGAGCATCCACCAACACCGTGTTCTCTGTGACTGCCTCTTGTCTGTAGAAAAACTTTAGCCAAATAATAAATTTAATCAGAGAAATGAAAAAAAAATGCAGAAGCAAAGGAAAGCAGTAAAACAAGACAAAATAATAATACTTTAGCCATTAAACAAAGTCAAAGACCTTTAGTCCCTCCTCAAGGGCTATAGATAATATCCTGAGCCCTATCCTGTGAGCTGTCTTGCAGATACTGAAACCCCCATCAGGTGGAAGAAGTTAATGACCTGATGACCAGACTGTAGCCATGACATAAACTACTCCATCTTACACAATTCTGAGAACTGGCCTCAAGGAAATGGGAACAAACTGACCCTGGAATTGAAGATTAACTGTATGTGAAACAATCAATATGATGCTGATCAGACCATGGCATGACCACTTTCAAGACGACTGTCAGAGCTTCCTGTGCTGTTCTGCACGTAGCCCCCATCCCCACCCCCGCCTGTGCACCCCGAAAGTCCCACTTTAAAAACTCTTGTCCCCAGATCGGCAATGGGGAGTTGGTTCTTTGGGACATGAGTCCACCTTCTCCCCAGGATTGCTAGCTTCCTCAGTAAAGCTATCTTTCCTTCTACCCCACACTTGTCTCTTAGCATTGGATTCTTGAATGATGAGCAGTCAAACCCAAGTTCAGTAACAGTATGGACCTTGGTTCCACAGGCTGCCCCTGGGCTGGCAGGCACTTGGGTTTCATTAACTTCCCTGTCCTCTCCTGTCATGGCTTTGCCCAGCCAGTAAGCCAGTAAGTACTCTCAGGTTCTGAGATCTCATAATTTCTCTTGTTTTGTCCATGTAGCATTCCTCCTACACCCCACTTCTTTTCCAGACTGCCTATTTTCTGGAACTGATCCCACCTCCACGTCTGTCCAGGTGTTTTGCAGTGGGATGAGTAAGGTTACAGCATGACACAGCTCTCAGGCTGCAGCTAATCAGGGCAGAGGTGGACCCAAGACTCAAGCTGTGTCCATAACCCTTTGCTGAAAATGTTGACTCTGGGGGTGCAAATGGGTCAGTCTCTCTCCAGACGGCTGACGCTGTAAGATAGAAACTGGTGGTTCTCAAACTAGGCATGCATTAGAATCACCTGGAGGGCTTGTTAAAACAGACTGCTGGGCCCCACCCAGAGTTTCTGATTCTATGGGGCCTAAGAGTTTACATTCTAATGATTTCACAGGTGAGGCTAATGCTGCTAGTCTGGGGACCACACTTTGAGATTGATGTAAAGTTCCAGAACCATCAGGGATCAAGGGCATGGTTCCCATTCTACAACTAGAGAGGTTGAAAAAATATGTCTGGAGAGAGAGAAAAAGAGAGATAAATAGAGAGACAAAGGGAGAGAGAGAGGGAGAGAGACAGACATAGGTAGAGACAGAAACAGAGACAGAGAGCCTGAAATATAGAGGTAAGATTCGTAGATACTATCCTGGTAGTTTTCAAGGGCTGTTTCCATTGGTTCCTGAATCTCAGCCACATGCCTATTTTGGACTCCACAAAATCCCCTGCATCCTTGGAATATAATAAAATATGGGTTAAAGTTGGGTTTCTGCCCCGCTAAGCTCAATATCTTCTTAACAGATACACCCTCCCAGAACCATCCCTGCAGAACTGGCTTTTCCCTTAAATTCTACTTGGAACCACAAACCAAGGCAGTGGAAACAGAATAAATGTCATGAAGCCTCTCACAGACACCAAGACCTCAGCCAAGATCTGCATCAAAGCTGCTAGTTGGTGAAGAAGAGCCCCAAACACCAGTAGGATTCTCAGCCACAGCTCAGGGGATAGCATCATGGATGGAAATGCAGGCTCTGGGTGAGAATGCATTGGTTTCAACCTCACTCTGCTGCTTGCCAGCTGTATACCATGAGCCAATTACTTAAACTCCCTAAGCCTCAGTTTCCTTATCCATAAGGTGAGGATGACAATAATACCTGCCTCAAAACATTCCTGTGAAAATGAAACAGGATCAGTAGGGCAGCTTAGCACAGCATCTGGCACGGGGTGAGTTCTCAAAAATGTTGATTACAGTTATCTTTTTTTTTTTTTTTTGACCACACCGCATGGCATGTGGGATCCTAGTTCCCCAACCAGGTATTGAACCCATGCCCCCTGCAGTGGAAGCACGGAGTCCTAACCACTGGACCACCAGGGAATTCCTATGGTTATTATTAATTATTGTTTCTGGTCTCTTCTCACGGTGATCCTGGATCTGCAGAACCACATTCATGGATCCTGGTCTCTGATCCTCTGGATTTGGCTTTTGGGCTTGATCTCTCCAGGCTATGTTCTCCCATGTAGGGCGCTTCATCCCAGTTCCAGCTCTCAGCAATCTAGCTGATAGATTTACCAGGAGATAATTCCGGCCTCCAAATCATCATGGCTGTTAATTCCATCAAAGGTTGAGAGTCTTCAAGGGAGTGTCCTAGCCCCAACCGTCTGGGCAAGAATTCCAAGGCAAAACAAGGCCTGGGAATGGATTTCTGCAAGCTGGTAATAAGAGTCAGCTCATATGTGACAAGGGACAAAGATGATGGTAGCAAGCTGAGGTGGGAAGAGTTCTGATCCTGGGTTCAGGTGTTATAGTGGCTTCTCATGCAGTGTCCGTGGCTTCAGGTATGAGGATCTGGCGTCAGTTAAGAACCTGCTAAGGGGAAGATATAGCTCCTGTCAGATAGGACACCAACATCACCTGCCACTCAACCACGTTGGAAAATCAATATCTGTCTTCAGTTTCTCCTATTTTCATCTTGCTAGGCCCTGTGCCCTAAAAACCCAGGACAGCCACCTGCTACAGAGCCAACTCCTAGAGTGAGCCAACAGTGATATCCTAACAAGGGAAAACACAGAAAAACAGATAACCCAAGTTCTATACCCTTTGGGTATTTCCATCTGTGACCCTCATCTCTCTCATCCTCAGAAATCCTCCTCTCCCGTGCCCTCATGTGCTTCTACTGCCTCATTCCTCCTCCCCCAGTTCACCTGGTTTCCCGTACTTGCCTTGGTAGCTTGTATCTCTATGTTCCCTGGGACTGCTGGCCATGATTGAATGTGACCCTCCTCCAGGACCAGTGTCTCCTTGACAACCTTCTCAAATTGAGGCTGTGGATTCTCCCATGATCCCAGCATCTCCCCTGCCTCTTCCAAAACTCCCTCCTCTGATGTTTTCCCGTTAAGCCGTCTCATTCACTCCATGGTCTGAGTTACTGCCTATGTATTGATGACTACTAAATCTTCATTTCCATTCCATCTTTGCCTCTGATCACCAGACTCGTATATCTAACTGCCCTTCGAAATCCCTAAAGTTGTCCCTGAGGCACCCTCAAATGAAATGCTCCAAACGGAACCCCCTATTCTTAAAGTTGCACACTTAATTTCTACTCCTGTGTCTTTTACTTCAACACACAGCCACGTAGCAAGGAGCTGAGGACTTCTGCCAACAACCAACACCAACGTGTCAGCCAAATGAGGGAAGACACCTCGGAAGTGGATCCTCTAACCTCAGTCAAGACTGCAAGTGACGGTCTCGCGAGATCGTGGGCGGCAGTGCGTGGGGAGGAGGTGGCCCCCCCTCCCAGAGCCATCCTTGCAGGCTACTCGGATGAAGTTGAAAAGAGCTCGACTAGGTGCTAAGGTGCTAAGAAAGAGAGTGTAAGACAGTAAAATAATTAAATATTTTTACTGAGTCTCTTCAACAGGCCACATTTAAGAGGTGTCTCGTAGCCTCTGCTGCCAGAGGCTGGAACACAATGGGTCACACAGAGACACTAGACACCGAGGATGAAGTGGGACCTTTTAACCCATCTTTCTCCAAGTCCTCAAAGTGAAGCCATTGCCCACGAATTGCAGGGGCTTTCCTTGCTCTCCAGTCAGCACCTGCCCCCTCGGAACAAAAGGAAGATTATGCTCCAGCCGAGGCTGCAACAAAGAGGACGAGAGGACAGCTAGTGGACCAGGGCATCATGCCACCTCCGAAGAGCCCAGCGGCATTCCAGGAGCAATGAAAAGACTTGGAAGGGGCCAGAACCATAAACCCTTTGAAGCACAAGATCTGGAGCCAACCCGATGGTTCTGAACTTGTCAGGATGCCCATTTTAGAAAGAACGTTTGCAGAGCCATCCTTGCAGGCTACTCGGATGAAGTTGAAAAGAGCTCGACTAGCTGATGATCTGAATGAAAAGATTGCTCAAAGACCTGGTCCTATGGAGCTGGTAGAGAAAACACCCTTCCTGTAGACTCCAGTGTTAAGGAGGTAATTATAGGCATTGGGAAGGACGACTGTCCTCAAACTCACAGCAATTTATCATTTGACAAAGACAGCAGTGATGCTTTGTCTCCAGACCAGCCAGCCAGCTAGGAGTCGCAAGGGTCAGCCACATCCCCAAGTGAGCCAAAAGTTAGTGAATCGCCATCTCCTGTGACTACAAACACTCCAGCTCAAGTATCACCTTTCTTGTTTTGACCCCTAAACAGAGGAAGTGCTTTGTTTTTTATATATTAAGGTAATACATTATCACCAGAAGAAAAGTCTGAAAGTGCAGAAAAATATAGATTTTCACATGTAATCCAACCACTGTTAACATTTTCAATAGATTCTTACATTTTATATCTGTTCTATATACACATTTTTAACAAACAGTTTTGCAACTTGCTTTAAAATTTTTTCATATAACTTTTTTTGAGATATAACGCACATATCCTAAAATCCACCCTTTTTTCTTTTTAACTATGTTAACCAGTTTAAGCATACAGTTCAGTAGTGTTACATATACTCACACTGCTGTACAACCGATCTCCAGAACTTTTTGTCTTGCTAAACTGAAACTAAACCCATTAAAGTGCATCTCCCCAGGGCTTCCCTGGTGGCACAGTGGTTAAGAATCAGCCTGCCAGTGC
The DNA here is from genome assembly GCF_008692025.1 of Phocoena sinus. Taxonomy (NCBI): domain Eukaryota; kingdom Metazoa; phylum Chordata; class Mammalia; order Artiodactyla; family Phocoenidae; genus Phocoena; species Phocoena sinus. The sequence continues at coordinate 8,745,240 of NC_045766.1, forward strand.
AGGGGACACGGGTTCGAGCCCTGATCCAGGAAGATCCCACATGCCGCAGAGCAACTAAGCCTGTGGGCCACAACTACTGAGCCTGCGCTCTAGAGCCCGAGAGCCACAACTACTGAGCCCGCGTGCCACAACTACTGAAGCCCGTGTGCCTAGAGCCCATGCTCCGCAACAAGAGAAGGCACCGCAATGAGAAGCCCGCGCACCGCAACAAAGAGTAGCCCCTGCTCACCGCAACTAGAGAAAAGCCTGCACGCAGCAACGAAGACCCAATGCAGCCAAAAATAAGTAAGTAAATAAATAAATAAATAATAAATAAACAAAGTTCATCTCCCCATTGCCCTAGGCCTGGCAACCACCATTCTGTTTCTGTCTCTATGAATTTCACCACTTTAGATATCTCATATAAATGGAACCATACAGTGTCTTTTGTGACTGGCTGATATCACTTAACATAATGTCCTCAAGGTTCATCCACGTTGTAGCATGTGACAGGATCTTTAAGTTTTAGGGCTGAATAATATTCCATTTTATATATATATACCACATTTTGTTTATCCATTCATCAGTGGACATTGGGTTGCTTCCATCTCTTGGCTATTGTGAACAGTGATGCTATGTACATGTGTGTGGAAATATCTCTTCGAGACCCTGCTTTTAGTTCTTTTGGGCATATACCCAGAAGTGCAATTGCAGGATCATATGGTAGTTCTATTTTTAATTTTTAAGGAACCTCCATACTGTTCTCCATAGTGGTTGTACCATTTCACACTCCCACCAACAGTGCTGAAGGGTTCCAATTTCTCCACATCCTTGCCAACACTTGTTAATTTCTATTCTTTTGATAGTGGCTATTCCAATGGTGTGAAGTCACATCTCACTGTATTTTGTTTGTTTGTTTGTTTTATTGAAGTATAGTTAAGTTACAATGTTGTTAGTTTCAAGTGTACAGCAAAGTGATTCAGTGATTCAAAGAATATATACATTCTTTTTCAGATTCTTTTCCATTATAGGTTATTACAAGACGTATTGACTATACTTACTGTGGTTTTGATTTGCATTTCTCTAATTATTAGTGATGTTGAGCATTTTTCTTATGCTTGTTGGCCATTTGAATCATCTTTGGAGAAGTGTCTATTCAAATCCTTTGCCCTTTTAAAAATCAGTTTATTTGTTTTTCTATTGTTGAGTTGTAGGGGTTTTTTATATGTTCTAGATATTAACCCCTTATCAGATATATGATTTTCAAATACTTTCTCCCATTCCATGTGTCACCTTTTCACTCTGCTGATAGTATCCTTTGATGAGCAGAAGTTTTTAAGTTTGATACAGTTTCACTTGTGTATTTTTGGTTTTACTGTCTGTGCTTTTGGTGTCATACTAATAAATCATTGCCAAATCCAATGTCATGAAGCTTTTCCCCTGTTTTCTTCTAGGATTTTCATGGCTTGGGGTCTTACATTTGGGTCTTTAATCTGTTTTAATTTCTGTATATGGTATAAGATAAGGAAACAACTTCATTCTTTTGCATGTGGATATCCAGTTTTTCCAACACCATTTGTTGAAAAGACTGTCCTTGCCCCACTGAATGGTCTTCGAATGCTTGGAAAGATCATTTGATCATATATATAAGAATTTATTTATGGGCTTTCTATTCTATTGCATTGGCCTATATGTCTGTCTTTATGCCAGTACCACACTATTTTGATTACTGTAGCTTCATAGTAAATTTTGAAATCAGGAAGTGTGAGATCTCCAACTTCATTCTTCTTTTTCAAGAGTGTTTTGACTACTTGGGGTCCCTTGAGGTTCCAGATTAATGTTAGGATAGATTTTTCTGTTTCTGTAAAAAAAAAATGGCATTGGGAAAATCACCCTATTAAAGTGTATACTTCAATGGTTATTAGTATATTCACAGACTTCTGCAACTCTCACCACTATCTGATTCCAGAGCACTTTCATCTTCCCCAAAAGAAGCCCATACTCATCAACAGTTTCCTCCACTCAGTCCTAAGCAACCATCAGTCTTCGTCTACTTTCTATCTCTGGAATTCCCTATTCTGGACATTTTATATAAATAGCATCATACAATATGTGGTCTTTTGTGACTGGCTTCTTTTACTTAGTATAATGTTTATAAAGATTCATCTATGTTGTCACATGTATCGGTACATCATCCCTGGTTATGGCTGAATAATATTCCACTGTGTTGACATACCATATTTTGTTTATCCACCAGTCAATGGACATTAGCTGTTATGAATAATGGTGCTGTGAACACATGTGAACAAGTTTTTATGTGGACATATGTTTTCACTTCACTTGGGTATATACCTTGGAGTGGAATTGCTGTACCATATGGTAACTCTATGTGCATCTTGCTTTTATACCTTAATAATAATCATAGTAGTGTTCCTTGTCAATAAATATGCATTCATATCATTTTTTTAAAAAAGACTTCAAATGACCACAGCACCAGCCAGCATTTTGACTGAAACGTCATGAGAGACCTTGAACCAGAAGCACCCAGCTAAGCTGCTCTTCAATATCTAATTCACAGAAACTGGGAGCTGATAAATGTTGATCGTTGTTTGAAGCCAATAATTGAGGGAGTGGAGGTAATTTGCAAGACACTGTGGTAGGCACTGGGATATAGTGGTAAAGATGAGAGATGTTATCCCTGTCCTCTTGGAGCTTACAGACGACCTATGCCCTAGTCTTTCCCTCACAATCATCAAAATATTGGTGCCTGTTCACAGTCCAGATCTTGCACTGCCCAAGAAATATCATTCAGTATCTCTGCTTCGCAGGTCCTTGACCTCTTTAGTTTCTAGGATGTGCATCTTCTGTATTTCAGCAGCTGGCTCCTGTGACACATGCTGTGGTCTTGTCATGGATGCATAACTGGACCATCTGTAAAATATTCAACTCCAATGTACAAGTTTTTCCCACCTGGTTATTTCTCTACTCATTATACCTGCTCTGCTCTCCTTAAGAGATCCGGGTCCACGGAGCTCTCCTTGCCTCCCCCTCTGTAGAATCTCTCAACCCCTTCCTAATTTTATTTCCTTCCTTATCCAGACTAGATCCCATGCTCCATCACACCACATCAACCACTTCTCTGCTGGGACTCTCACTTAGCCTTTCCTTTTTGTCTCCAAACTTGGATATTTTCTCCTCCGTATGGCTATCGCACACCTATCAGTGCCCCACCCATCCACCTCAGCATCTACCTCCATCCCCCAACGGTTGCTTACCAAGGATACCTACACCTCTATCTCTGATGACTTTGTATGTCTGTGGAGCAGACTCAGCCAGAGTTCACAGGGCAGTCAGTAGTGCTAAGTGCCCTGTAAGCAACCCTCAACTAATAGTGAGTGAGGAGATACAGAAAACACCATGTTCTGCATCCACAGTTGATCCTTACCATTGACCAGAAATTCCTCTTTTTTTTTTTGGCCATGCCACACAGCTTGCAGGATCTTAGTTCCCCAAGCAGGGATCGAGCCCGGGCCCCAGCAATGAAAGCGCCGAGTCCTAACCACTGGACCACCAGGGAGTTCCAGGAAGTGCCTCTATTTGTGATGGCCATCTTTGCCTCTCATGTGCAGTGGCCAGCTCAAGGATATGTCCTTACTTACCCTCAGTGCCACTCTCTTCCTGCTTGACAGAGAACGTGGAAAAAATCCAGTAGGAACTACATTAAATTCCCTTTCTTACACTTCTCCTCTGGGGGGAAGGAAAGCACCTTCCTTGCCTCTTTTTTTCACTCATTGGTAGGAAAATTTGTCCCTCCTATCCAAGGTGAGTCTTTCACCTGGATTCTGGATCCCATTTTCTCCCCTTTCATTCCTAAAGATCTCAGATCACCCCTGAACTGACACAGTGATGAAAACTTCCCAGTTATCTTAATTTATCTCCCTGTAGCACCTGAAGTGGCTGACCACTCTCTTCTGAAATGACTTCCTCCTTGGCTTCTGTGACATTCCTCTCTTGTAGTTTTCCTTCTACATCTCTGGATACCCCCATTTGGTGTTTCCATTAATCAGACACCCCTTAAATTTCTCTCCAAGCCACCCACTTCTGTCCCCATCACCACATTGCTAGTCCAGAATACCTCCATCTCAAACCAAGATTACTGAGTGATTCTTCTAGCTGCCTCTTCAGCCCGGCTCACCCTCCAGCCCAAATCGATCCATGACTCCTCATCAGTTGGGTCTTGTGGATGGCAAGGTTGGTGGCAGAGGTAGGAGGTGCTAAAGCTGGTCCCCTCCCTCACTGTGCTCGTCCTGGGAGATGTGAGAGATTTTCCACTGGGGAGCTGCTGCTTCTGTCTTGGAGAAATCTCATCTGCTACAGTTGCACTTGAATACCAGCACTTTTTAGACAATCTCATCTGACTTTCTAACCCAGCAACAACTATGGAGTACCCCCTAAATTGAATCGTCCTTTTGTCTTGATATCTCATATATCTCTAGATCCCACACATCAGCTGCAACTTTCTGATATTACTACCCAAGGATTGATACTGATTGGTAACAATTGTGAATTGTTGAATGAATTGTGAACTGTGAATATCCCATTCACATTTGGGATGCTCATGTCTTTCAAGTCTGAAAGAGGAATGACATGCTTCACACAAAAGTGAATGCAATAATAAAGATTATATTTTCCCTTTGATTTTGGCCTCCAAGAGTCTCATAATTAAATTTGTGTTTCAAGTTAATAACTCTCCAAAACCCCTATCTGTGGTGTCTACAAAACTTTGTTCTCATTTTCCAAATGTCTGGATCTTAAAGTCTTAGTTGGATTTTCCCCCTGATGTATGAGTTCTCTATTGCTGCATACCAAATTACCACAAGGTTAGTGGCTTAAAACAACATGCGTTTATTATCTCTGCTTCTATGGGTCAGGAGTCGGGCAGAGCTTAGCTGATTCTTCTGCTTAGGGTCTCACAAAGCTGCAGTGTAGGTGATGGTTGGACTGCATTCCTTTCTGGAACTCAAGATCACATAGTTGTTTGCAGAATTTAGTTTTGTGCAGATGTAGGACTGAGGTCCCCATTTCCTTGCTGGTCGTCAACCAGGGGCCATTCTCAGCTCCATGGAGGCCCTCACGGTTCCTTGTCACATGGCCCTCTCCCAGCCCTCTCACAGCATCACAGCTTACTTCTTCAAAGCCAGCAGGAGAACCTCTCCAGTCTGCAAAGATAGTCTTACACAATGTCACATAGTCATGGAAGTGGCCATGCTATCACTTTGGCCATCTGATGTAACTTAAGGGAGTAACTATCCCATTGTATCCACAGATCCTGCCCAAACTCAAGGGGAGAAGATTATAGATGACATGTATACCAAGGGGCAGGAATCTTGGGGATCATCTTAGAATTCTGCTAACCCTAACCCTAATGTTACATTTTTATTTATCATGTTAAAATTTTTTGCATAACTGTATATATTCTGAAATCTATCTCAAATATTTTAGAGAATAAGTCAAGAGACCATCTCACGCTGTATGGTAGATTGATTCTAAAAAGGGCTCACCCCAATTATTCCCTTCCCTGGATCCATGCCTCATGTGATGTGACTTTGTAGCTCATTCCAGAGATTCTCAGATGGGCTTATGTTTTTCTTTGGCCATAGATTGAAGCTAAAACAACAGTATGAGAGTACTGGGCCTAAACTCGAAGAGGGAGTTGCATGTTTCTGCTCTCTTCCTCTTGCACCCACACCACTGCCATGGTAACAAGCCCAGGCTCGCCTGCTACAGAACAATGTAAGCTGCCATCCTGGCCAGTCCTAGACCACCTGGCCCCCAGCTGACCCACCAGCTGGCCATAGACCCATGAGGGAGCCTACCCAAGACTAGCCAAGCCTATTCCATGTCAGCAGAACCTCCCTGTCAATCTATAAATTCATAAGAAATAATAAATGATTATTGGTTTAAGCTATGAAAATTTGGGGAATTTTGTTATACAGCAATAGCTAACTGATGAATGTGGGGAAATGCCAGAAAGGACTTGACTGTATAGTGGAAGTAAAGCATCTAAAAAGGCACAATTCATTCACCGTACCCTCAAATCTCTGTGTTTCATGTACTCAATCACTACTGCTGATGGTGGAATGTTTTCAACCTATGTGGCCCATAATATTCATTCAAAAGACTGATGTGTGACTTGGAGTCCTTTCTACAATGATTAGAGCAATAAAGAGATAGAGAAATCAAATAGCTAAAAAAAAAAAAAAAAGCATCTTGCTGTGCTGTTCTAGACACAGCTGCCCTAATAGAGAAATGTGCAGTTTTTACTTTCCTTGCAGTTTTTCAGTTCAGAATTACTTTAAAATAAATCCCAATGAAAGCAGTAATCAATTATGTCAAGAAGAAAACAAAGTTTGATCTGAAAATACTAACGGAATCTAACATTTTAGAAATAAATTACTGTGTCATGTCCTATGGCAACACTGCATCAAACTGCTTAAAGATAAATTGTACAATCAACTCCTGGGTATCTGCATGTGGATTATCCTTTTGGTAGACTACAAAGGGAAAACATTTAATTCTAGATTTTTATCCCTCTTCTCTTCAGTGTATTTCTCTACCACCTTTCTAACTACTTAGTCATGACATGCTAAGGGGACAGAAACTGAGTGTAATACAGTAATAATTCACTTATATTGCATCATACAAAAATAAGGCGTTCAATATTAAGTAAATTTCCAAGATGACCTAAAAGCACACTTCCTTCAAAAAAAAAAAAACTGACTATTCTGATATACATTTTTCTAAAATGTATTTTACATTTTCCCTCCTTAGGAAACAGAATGTGCTTTACTCCTTAAATAAAACTTTATTGTACAAGGTACTTTAGCAGTTGTTAAAAGGATGCAAAGGTGAATCAAAACAGGATTCTAGACTCCAGTGGCTTACAACTGAGGGAGGAAGATGGGTAATAAGACATGTACATAGATTATTCTAGCAGTAAGTTCATTACAATATAAAGAAAATTTTGAATCCATTTAGTGACATGAGAGAAGGCTGTGTGGAGTTGGATCTCAAGGACAAGAGAGTGAAGCAAGAGAGGCACTTGCCCCAGGTGCAGAATTTAAGGGGGTATCAAAAAACTCAGTAATCAGTAAGGAAAGGATGGATTGGAAATTTGGGGTTAGCAGATGCAAGCTATTATATATAGGATGGATAAACAACAAGGTCCTACTGTATAGCACAGGGTATATATTCAATATCCTGTGATAAACCATAATGGAAAAGAATATAAGAAAGAGTATATGTATATGAATAACTAAATCACTTTGCTGTACAACAGAAATTAACACAACATTGTACATCAACTATATTTCAATTAAAGAAAAAAATTTTGTTTTAACCAAAAGAAAACCTCAGTAATCAAGATATGTAATATTTTAATGTATAATTTTTAAAGGTCAAAAATTAATGCAAAAATATCTATGATGAACAAAATATCAAAATTTTAAATAAAGACTGGACAAGTAACAGTACCATGCAGAGCCCTATTGGGGTCTGAGGCAAAAGGAAAAACCCATAAAAGGCCATTTGAGTTGGGGACTAAAGAATCCACTAACTAGGAGGTTACGCCATTTTCTTAAAATTATAGTCAATTGTAAAAAATAGTGGTCTACTGCAAGGAATGATCATTTTTGTGATCATTTACAGCCTTCTACAATTTTGGGTGCCACACACTGAGTGGAATATTGAGGTGGAGATTGCACATGTGTTGATGACATGCCAACAGTGATGCTGAAAGCTCGGCCTCTCTGCACCAGTGTGAATCGAATCTCAGTGACAGAGTTTTGGGTGAAGTAGAAAAGAATAGCTTTATTGCTTTGCCAGGCAAAGAGGGGCACAGCTCGAAAGAAAACTATGTGTCCCAACCTGGGAGGATTTGATGAGGGGTTTTATAACAATAGCTCAAGGGTGGGGTTGCTGATAAGATTAGGGCATGTGCAAGATCTCCTAATCTTGATGAGCTTCTCTGGTCCCTTTAATCTCGCCTCAGGTGGTTTCCTGGCTGCTCCTCCCTTGATTAGCAACTGTTCAAATCTGCCCTCAGGGAAGGTCATGGAGGCTGGAGTCTTGCCTACAAGAAACTGGGACAAAAAGGCTTCAGTGCCCAGGAGCCCCACAGGGTCCTTCTCTGTTTCAATAGTAGCAGATATTGGCTTCAGGGATTTTGTCTCCTAACCAATTTGGATGATTAGACAGAATCTACAGCCTGATACCAACCTTTAAGTTGTAAGTCAGAATATTGGGTCAGAATTGTACGGCTCTAATAATAACATTAATGTTTTTGCCCTGACCCCCCCCAACCCCTCCCTTTCTTCTAGAGACAAGTCTTTCTAGGCAGCCTGAAGCATCCATCTGCCTTGGGGGGAATTAGGACTGCTAAACAAGAATGCAAAGAGAAAGAAAGCTATAGTTTAGCCTCTGACTTGGAAAATAGAATTTTCAAATGCATAGCAAGACTGAAAAGCAAAGTTCTGTCAAAAGAAAAGGAATTTTTGGATTTCCCTGGTGGCCCAGTGGTTAAGAATCTGCCTGCCAGTGCAGGGGACGCAGGTTCGAGCCCTGGTCTGGGAAGATCCCACATGCCACGGAGCAACTAAGCCCCGGGCGCCACAACTACTGAGCCTGCGCTCTAGAGCCCAAGAACCACAACTACTGAGCCCGAGTGCCACAACTACTGAAGCCCGCGCGCCTAGAGCCCGTGCTCTGCAACAAGAGAAGCTACCCAATGAGAAGCCTGCGAACCGCAACGAAGAGTAGCCCCCGCTCGCTGCAACTAGAGAAAAGCCCACGCGCAGCAGCAAAGACCCAAGGCAACCAAAAGTAAAAATAAATAAATATTTTTTTTTAGTTTAAAAAAAGAAAAGGAACTTCTGAATTCCCTTATCTCCAGCTTTAACTTATCAAGAGGAGCTGATTCATCTTCCATAGTGAAGCTGAGTAACCCATCCACCTTTGGCCAAGACCACAGGGCCTGCTGCCCTAGGTAAGGAGGATGTGATACCTAGAAAGTGAAAAGCCCAACATGTGCTACTTCTCATAGGATTTCGAGAAGAGAGAAATGCAAGAGGAAGGAGGTGCGCTTCTCTGAAAATGGCACGGGCTTTGAGAGTTGGACAAAGTGACAGGACCAGAGGGGATTTTCACAAACTCAATTTTAAGGCACAGGACATTGCCTCCTAGGCTGCCCAGACTCCAGCTTCAGGGACAGCCCCCTTCAGGTCAAACAAGAGCAGGGTTAGGCAGAGTAAGAGCCAGGGTTTAGCTTTCTTGAATCCAAGTTAGGTGTGGACAGAACTTGAAAGTTCTCCCATGCCCCCAACGGGAGATAGAAAGGTATGTGAGATGACAGCCCAGGGACTTTCTGGGACTCACAGTGGGAAAGAACAAGGTCACCTCAGAGCCAAGACCCTGTGGTAAACTGCCTAAGCCAGGAACAGGGGAGGGTGTGCCAATGTGAAGCGTGGCAGGTCTGAGTGCATAGGCGTGCATATAGGTGCACGGGTTAAACAAGGCACGGTCACATGGGAAGACTCCCAGGTCCTGGCCAAGCCAGTTAACTGTACTCTCAGTTATACGAGCTGCCACCTCTAGCAGCTTACGTAATCCAGTCTGTTCTCTTGGCCCATGTGGTAAGATGTGACCATGTAGACAGAGGACAATTCTACAAAGACCAGGAAAGCCAGAAGACACCATGAGGTGGACACTGTCGATGCTCTACCCAGATTCCCTGGTGTCTCCTAACAGCCCCCCCCCACCCCCACCCCTTCCAGTGTGCTTTTGCCTCCAATGCCTGCACTTGAGACTCTTCTTTGGAGATGAAGAGGTGAACTCTTCTTCAGGCTACTGGAATGGCTATGGAGGGAATAAGAAAGCCCAATCACTTCACCTTAAGTCCTCAAGTGGGGACTACTTTGGGAAAGCACTTAAGACCTCAGAGTTCCCTGCAGGACCAGGTTGAGACTACCGTCTACCTGCCTTTGCCTGAAATTACACCATTACCTGGCTGGCTCTTCCTCCTATTTTTTACTGGTTCCTCCTGTTCGTTATTGTTCCTCTTGTTCTTTTTGAGTTTCCTGAGGTGAATGCATAATTCACTCATTTTTCTTCTTTTCAGTGTGATAACATTTAAGTGTATGAAATTTCCTCTGAGTGCACTTTTGATGTAACACTCTGAGTTTTAATACCATGTGAATATGAGTCGTAGTTCTAAATATTCTATTACTGTATTGACTTCTTCTCTAATCTAAAAGGTAAATTGGAAGACTGTTGTATCATGTGCAAGTGTTTAAGTTTCTATCTGGTTAAATAGAAATAGCTCTAAAAACATATGTCCACATAAAAGCCTGAACATGAATGCTCATAGTAGCATTGTTCATAATAACCAAAAAACAGAAACAACCCAAATGTCCATCAACTGATGAATCAATAAACACAATGTAGCATATCCACACAATGGAATATTATTTGGTAATAGAAAGGAATGATATACTGATATAGTACATGGATGAACCTTGAAAACAGTATCCTAAGTGAAAGATGCCTGTCACAAATGACACATTGTATGACTTTATTTATATGACCTGTCAAAAATAGGCAAATCCACAGAGATACAAAGTAGATTAGTGGTTGCCAGGATAGGGGAGGAGTGTATGGGGAGTGACTGCTAATGGTATAGGGTTTCTTTGGGGGGGGCAGGGGGATGAAAATGTTATGAGACTAAATAATGGTAATGGTTAAACAACTCTGTGAATATACTAAAAACTGCTGAATTGTACATTTTAGAGCGAATTTTGTAAAGCAATTATACTCCAATAAAGATGTAAAAAAAAAAAGAGTGAATTTTATGGTACATGGATTATGTGTCAATAAAGCTATTTTTTTTTAAGATACTATTGTTAGCACAAAATGATAAAGAAAAGTTGGTTGCTCCTATTTCCATAAACTTTATCCATAGGATCCATATCCATATACCCAATATTTGTAAATTGCTTGCTCCTATATCCATATCCAGAAAAATATATAGATGGAATTTTTTTTTCTTATTTTAGGTCCTTGTTGTTTATCTTTTTCATATACAGCAGTGTGTATCTATTAATCTCAAACTCCTAATTTATCCCTCCCCACCTCTTGGAATTTTTTAATGGAGCATACATACATAAATGTGCACTAATACACATACAACTTGACAAATTTTCTAGCGATGACGCACCAGTGAAACAGCTCTCTAGATCAAGATGTTACCAGCATGCTAGAAGCCCCCTGAGGACTCCCTCCCAGGCACTCCTTGGGAGCATTTCTTTAAAGAATCCTCATCTCTAGGTCTACTTCTGGAAAACCCAACCTAAGGGAGTGTGGATACAAAGATCCCTTTTCTCTGCCCTCCCCTAAACACCCAGAAGCCATTTTTGAGAGAAGAGCAAGAGGCTGAACTTTTACCTGAAAGAATCATCATCAGAGGCTGTACTTCAACTCTCCTAAATGATTAAACTAAGAGAGGTAAAACTGAAAAAGACTCGCCAATAGTCATTGACAAGTGGGCGTGGTCATAGCTCTCCAAGGGCTGGGGGACCATGAGAAAAGTCAAAGCAGGTACAGAGAATTAAAGTAACCACAGCTCCCTGCACATCTGATACCATGTGAGTTGATCAGGTAATCCCGCCAGGGAGACGTGCTATGTAGATCACAGAATTCAGTAACTGGCACATAGCCATGTCCACTGAAGGTGATTATTCCCCCACTGTCTTGCACTGTGACCCCAGAGAAGTAGTTTAACCTCTCTTGGCCTTTGAGTCCTCAGCTAGAAATAAAGGGGGAAAATGCTAAATTACACGTGGTTTTCACATCAATGGTAAGCTAATTATAACTGGTACAAAGAGCTTCCACATTTTCATCAGAAAAGGCAAAGCCTCATCCTTATAAATGACCAGGACAACATAGGTTCCAGCCTTAGAGGGTCTGTGATGAAATCCCCTGTGACAGGCTTCCAGAAAGCAGGGAGAGGGGTCAAGTTCCCCTGTGGCCTTCCTTTGCCTAGGACCAACTGGGTAACCTTTGAGGAGGCACGTCAGTCCTTTAAAGGAAAAATATGCTGTCCCTTTGAGAATAAACGAAACCCCCTAGGTGAAAAAGACTTGGACGTGGTCAGCTATAAGTCAAACATTGAAGAGGACTGCTTTAAGTATCCGATTCTTTAAGATGCTGTAGTGGAAAGATTTAGGTAGAAAGGAGACCAGTACTAACGAATATCTTGCTAGCGAGATTCTTCTATGGCTGAGTATTCAGTCCTGACATTGTCAAATTTTATAGGATGGTAAAACCCACCTCAACAGAAGAATGAATTCAAAGCTTCTTGGAGTAATAATATTCAAAATTGTTCATGGTCTGGTTCTTCATGCTCCTTTAAAATCATTTCCCACAAATTCTGTTGGCTGTCGCATCATAGGATATTGCTCTGCTGTTCCCTTTAACCATCCCCTGTGTTTTTACACCCACTACTCTCTATTTTGGGCTTTTTATATCGTTTTTATTCAATAATTCCTATTTTTCTTTAAGAGTCAGACTCACTTAATAGCCAAATGGGTTAGATCTTGGCTTTAGAAAGAATACAGTTATAAAAGACAGTTTGGGAGATAATTGGATAATTTGAATATGTCCTGGATATTAACTGATAGTAGGGAAGTACTGCTAAAAGTATAATCATTATGTAGGAGAATGCCCCTACTTTTAAGATATGTACCTGAATTATTTAAGATGGAATGCTTGACGTCTGTAACTTACTTCCAAATGGATCAGAAAATAGAGAAGATAAAGCAAAGATAGTAAAATGTTAACAAATGTCTAATCTAAATGGTAGGTATTCAGATGTTCATTAAGATGTTTTATTCTTTTTTCTTCCCTTTTTTGTTGTATTTTTTAATTTTTATTGAACTATAGTTGATTTACAATGTTGTGTTAGTTTCTGCTGTACAGCAAAGTGAATCAGTTATACATATACATATATCCACTCTCTTTTATATTCTATTCCCATATAGGTCATTACAGAGTATTGAGTGGAGTTCCCTGTGCTATACAGTAGGTTCTTAATAGTTATCTATTTTATATATAGTGGTGTGTATATGTCAATCTCAATCTCCCAATTTATCCTTCTCCCTCTTCCCTTTTGGTAACCATAAGTTTGTTTTCTATGTCTGTGAGTCCGTTTCTGTTTTGTAAATAAGTTCATTTGTACCATTTTTTTAGATTCCACATATAAGTGATATCATATGATATTTGTCTTTCTCTGTCTGACTTACTTCACTCAGTAGGACAATCTCTAGGTCCATCCATGTCACTGCAAATGGCATTATTTCATTCTTTTTTATGGCTGAGTAACATTCCATTGTATATATGTACCACATCTTCTTTATCCGTTCCTCCATCGATAGACATTTAGGTTGCTTCCATGTCCTGGCTATTGTAAATAGAGCTGCAATGAACATTGGGGTACATGTATCTTTTTGGATTATGGTTTTCTCCGGATATATGCCCAGGAGTGGGATTGCTGGATCATATGGTAGCTCTATTTTTAGTTTTTTAAGGAACCTCCATACTGTTCTCCATAGTGGTTGTATCAATTTATATTCCCACCAACAGTGTAGGAGGGTTCCCTTTTCTCCACACCCTCTCCAGCATCTATTGTTTGTAGATTTTCTGATGATGTCCATTCTGAACAGCGTGAAATCTCATTGTAGTTTTGATTTGCATCTCTCTAATAATTAGTGATGTTGAGCATATTTTCATGTACCTCTTGGCCATCTGTATGTCTTCTTTGGAGAAATATCTGTTTAGATCTTCTACCCATTTTTTTTAATTGAGGTATAGCTGTTTTACAATGTTGTGTTAGTTTCTACTGTACAGCGAAGTGGAGTTCCCTGTGCTGTACAGCAGGTTCTCATTAGTTATCTATTTTATACATGTTAGTGTATAATATGTCAATCCCAGTCTCCCAACTCATCCCACCTCACCCTTTTCCCCCCTTGGTGTCCATACGTTTGTTTTCTACATCTGTGTCTCTATTTCTGCCCTGCAAACTGGTTCATCTGTACCATTTTTCTAGGTTCCACATATATGCATTAATATACGATATTTCTTTTTCTCTTTCTGACTCACTTCACTCTGTATGACAGTCTCCAAGTCCATCCACGTCTCTACAAATGACCCAATTTCATTCCTTTTTATGGCTGAGTAATATTCCACTGTATATATGTACCACATCTTCTTTATCCATTCATCTCTTGATGGACATTTAGGTTGCTTCCATGACCTGGCTATTGTAAATAGTGCTGCAATGAACATTGGGGTGCATGTGTCTTTTTTTTTTTTTAATTTTGTTTAGTTATTTTGGCTACATTGGGTCTTTGTTGCTACGCGTGGGCTTTCCCTAGTTGTGGCAAGCAGAATTACTCTTTGTTGCAGTGAGCAGGCTTCTCATTGTGGTGACTACTCTAGTTGTGGAGCATGGGCTCTAGGCATGTGGTCTTCAGTAGTTGTGGCACACGGGCTCAGTTGTTGTGGCTCATGGGCTCTAGAGTGCAGGCTCAGTAGTTGTGGCACACAAGCTTAATTGCTCTGTGGCATGTGGGATCTTCCTAGACCAGGGCTTGAACCCATGTCCCCTGCATTGGCAGGCAGATTCTTAACCACTGTGCCACCACGGAAGACCCGCATGTGTCTTTTTGCATTATGGTTTTCTCTGGGTATATGCCCAGTAGTGGGATTGCTGGGTCGTATGGTAGTTCTATTTTTAGTTTTTTTAAGGAATCTCCATACTGTTCTCCATAGTGGCTGTATCAATTTACATTCCCACTAACAGTGCAAGAGGGTTCCCTTTTCTCCACACCCTCTCCAGCAGTTATTGTTTGTAGATTTTCTGATGATGCCCATTCTAACCAGTATAAGGTGATACCTCATTGTAGTTTTGATTTGCATTTCTCTAATAATTAGTGATACTGAGCGTCTTTTCATGTGCCTCTTGGCTATCTGTATGTCTTCTTTGGGGAAATGTCTATTTAGGTTTTCTGCCCATTTTTTTGATTGGGTTGTTTGGTTTTTTGATATTGAGCTGCATGAGCTGCATGTAAATTTTGGAGCTTAATCCCTTGTTGATCACTTTGTTTGCAAATATTTTCTCCCATTTGGTACGTTCTCTTTTCATTTTGTTTATGGTTTCCTTTGCTGTGCAAAAGCTTTTAAGTTTAATTAGGTCCCATTTGTTTATTTTGGTTTTTATTTTCATTACTCTAGGAAGTGGATCAAAACAGATCTTGCTGTGATTTATATCAGAGAATGTTCTGCCTATGTTTTCCTCTAAGAGTTTTATAGTATCCAGTCTTACATTTAGGTCTGTAATCCATTTTGAGTTTATTTTTGTGTATGATGTCAGAGGATGTTCTAGTTTCATTCTTTTACATGTAGCTGTCCAGTTTTCCCAGCACCACTTATTGAAGAGACTGTCTTTTCTCCATTGTATATCCTTGCCTTCTTTGTCATAGATTAGGTGACCGTAGGTGCGTGGATTTATCTCTGGACTTTCTATCCTGTTCCATTGATCTATATTTCTGTTTTTGTGCCTGTATCATACTGTTCTGATTACTGTAGCTCTGTAGTATAGTCTGAAGTCAGGGAGCCTGATTCCTCCAGCTTTGTTTTTCTTTCTCAAGATTGCTTTTGTTATTCAGGGGTTTTATGTGTTTCCATACAAACTGTAAAATTTTTTGTTCTAATTCTGTGAAAAATTCTATTGGTAATTTGATAGGGATTGCATTGAATCTGTAGATTACTTTGAGTAGTATAGTCATTTTCACGATATTGATTCTTCCAGCCCAAGAACATGGTATATCTCTCCATCTGTTGGTATCATCTTTGAGATTTTTTTTCAATCTTCCTTTATGTTTGAAATTTTTCATAATGAAAAGTTGGGGTTGGAGGAAACAAAAGTAAATTCCTGACATTATCATAAACCAAAGGCATTTTGACCTCTGCATTTGGGGCCATATCTCACCCCAGCACTAGTACCACTATAGGGCATGCTTGCTGACATACATGCAGCAGGAAAATTTGTCAACTTATTGTTAGCCCTCCCTCACTCGCCAGACACAAGCAGGACACAAGGAAGCTTAGTTCGAAGTGCCAAACTTTAGGAGAGTGCTTGTTAAATTGTAAAATCCTATTGTCAGTGTAGTCAAGTGTTGGGAAAGCTAGTGAAGTAGTCTTGTTCAGGCTTCAGAGGCAGCTCCAGGCCTCTCTCTGACTGGACAATGATGTGAAAGCTGGCCGCATGCCAAACTGCTGAGCTACACCCAGGCCAGCAGGGGTGGCGCCAGCACACAGTGTAAACTACTGTATAAGATAAAGGGTAAGTCATGGGACTTCTTGAACCTTGAGGGTCTGGCCAGCCACAGGGGATCAAGAACATTCCAAGACTTACGAGTTAAGACCAAGGCATTTATGACAATAACCAGGGCTGCAAACTTGCACACAAACTGATTGTTATTAGCCTGCAGCCTGGTGCTAAAAGCTGGGCTCCTTCAAGTGGCAAACTGAAGCTCTCACCCATGGGGTGGACACACCACCAGGACCTTCCCAACTGGGACTCCAGATTGCTCTTCAAGGGACTACCCAGCACTGCTTGGATCTGGATGTAGGTGCTTCCCCAATTTGGTGATGTATAAACCTGTCTTTACTATTCTTTCTTAGTTATACTATTCTTTTCTTAATTAGTGTACTGTAATCTTTGTTAATTCAATAAACTCTCTCTAAATTCTTGTTTAACTGAGTACAGAGTGGTTATTTTGCCAGCGAATCCTGCAAGCCTTGAAACCAAAAGTAAGGTTATGAGAAAATGGTCTTAGACATGAAAAGTCTTAGATGTGAAATCCAATTTGGACTGGGGAGAAAGTATTCCTGGTAGGGTATAAATGTGTTTTGAATAAATATGGGGAAGACAGAATGGCCAAAGTCTGTTTGTATGGCAATGAGTAGAATTTGCTCTCTCATTCATTCATATCTAATGGCCTGCTTGGATCAACACAGCTGCCTTACACCATACCTATCCAGGATCCAGCTTTGCCTGCCTGTCTTAGCCTCTTCCCATTTCCTGCATTTGGTCCACTGCCTTGCATTGGGTGTGTGGCATTTCCAGGCTCTCGGGTCTCCTTGGTGTGGCTCATGCAAATGTTTACTCAGAGTTCCCGGATCATCTGCTTCTATAACTACATGGCTTTCAGCAATTCAACACTATTGATTATCAAAGTCCTGCACCCTCTGTAATGCCTGCAATCATAGTGAATCACTCCAGCTTTGCAAGCCATGACTTGGAAGGCACACTTGACACCCCTCTCTACGTCACATCCAATCCATCCCCAAGTTCTGTCCATTGCAGGCAAAGCTCTTGAATTTGCCCACTCCCCCAACTCAGTGGATTAATTGACGAAGGTTACTCACATTTCACGTCCATTGTGGGTCAGCTGTGTTCTGCTGCATGTTATCTTCATTCTGTGACCCAGGCAGACGGAGCAGCCGCTATCCAGAACATTGGCGGTGGTGTGGCAAAGATAACCGAGAACATGGTGAACCTCTTGACGGGTCTTGAATCTTCTGCTCATAGATGTCGACATCAAACATCGCTACTGTTGGGAAAGGAAATCTCACACAGTCTTTCAACACCCACTGGACCACCTAACAATGGGTCTTGGACCTGGATCACTTCCTTACCAAGAGATAAAGAGCCCACACTGCTTATGCTGAGCTCATCACCTTGGGTGGGAATATCTTTCCTTGTTTCAGGCTCAATGCTGCTTTTTTGTTCTGCTTAAATGGTACCTGGCCAACTGCTATTTCATTCCTCCGTGGGGAGGGGTCGGGTTTCTTCATGTTGGCTATGGGAGAGACCTCAGCCATGGGGGACAAGTGCCCACTATTGAAGCTGATCTCGTTGTGTCTCTTCTCTGTGTAAGTAAGCGTTGTTCCATTCAGTGCTTGACTTCATTGTGTTTTCTTTGGTGATGCTGATACCAAGATGCAGTGGGCAGAAGTGTTGAGAGTCCTCCCCTGGGACTCGTTACCAGTGCAGGGTACCCTGCTCAACAACTCCCCTCCCTCTATCATCTTCTTGGTAGAAGCAAGTCACAAAGCCACACCTTATTTCAACAAGATGGGAGTGTATAGTCCTCTCTCAGGGAGAGAAAATCCAGGTTGGAGCTGGGCAATGAGGTTCAGAGAACATACAAGTCCCTGGGAAGTCTAGGAAAATCACGGTGTCCCCTGGCTTTGGGGTTCTGAGTGGAAAAGCAGGTTAACAAAGCAGGGATTCAGGCAATGGAGGAACATGACAAGGGACAGCCACTGAAAGTGGGGTACAGGTTGGGTGCTTAGTCACAGGATATGAATTAAAGAGAGGAGAGCTCAAATCCAGGGGAATAGTCCCAACACAACCTACAGCAGTGGCAGAAATGAGGGGATAGGAGCAACTATGAAAGAAGGATAAACAGAACTGATGGATGATCCAGTGCAAATGGGGTGGGAGAGAAAGAGTCAAAGGCGACAAATATTCTGAGCTCTCTAGGAAGAAGTATTGTGGGATCTTGTCAATTTCATTGACTCACTAAAGCTGGAACTACATTTCCCAGCATTCCTTTCCCTCTAAAATTTCAGGCTAGCATTTGCCATAAGAAACAATTCTCCATGATGTTTGAAAGGCAGACGGGAAGCAGCACATAGATGATTTTTTTTACCCCAAAAACGTCAAAGCAAGGTGCTGGCCATTGTCACTGACCTGCCTGGGGCCCGTCTTCCTTCAGATTCTCCAGCTGCTGTCAGAGCAGGACACCAGATTCCCTCACGGGACACCCAAGTCTCCCCCAGGTTGGAGTTAGTGAGAAATAGACATGGATTTCAGTTCATCCTCACAGATTTCAGATTGTCCTTGTGCTTGTCCACATCTGGGTTTCCTTCCTGGTGGTCTGGTTGACCTCTAGGGACTTCAGGCTGAGTTAGAGCATCAGCTTTCCTGAGTTAGAGCATCAGCTTTTCCCACAAGCTCCCACCGGTTGAGGGTCACCACCTCACCAAGGCAGGCATGGCACTTCTGTCTCTCCCATTGATTCTGACAGAACCTGCATCTTAAAGCATGCTTGGCTTTCACATGCAGGGGTTTCTCTGCCTTTTTTTTTTTTTTTTTTTTTAAACATCTTTATTGGGGTATAATTGCTTTACAATGGTGTGTTAGTTTCTGCTTTATAACAAAGTGAATCAGCTATACATATACATATGTTCCCATATGTCTTCCCTCTTGCGTCTCCCTCCCTCCCACTCTCCCCATCCCACCCTTCCAGGCTGTCACAAAGCACCGAGCTAATATCCCTGTGCCTTGCGGCTCTGCCTTTTTAAGGAATGCTCTTGTTTCAGGAGAAAGAGGTGTGTCCCAGTGAACTCAGCTGTGGGAAATCCCAGCTGTGATTGGGAAGCACATGCCCATTTACTGTGCATCTGTTAATGTGGTCCTTAGGGAATGACCTGTACATGTTATCTGGTTAACTTTTCTCCTGTGAGCCATGCAGACAAGTACAGTGGCAGGAGATCCTGACCAAGCATTTTCGCCAAAGCACAGAAAATGTCATCAACCCCCTCTCCCCGCTCAAGTTTGTGTCTCTGTGCAAACATGATTCTCATTATTCTCTGCAACCCACTTCCTCCCCTCCCAGCATGAGTTCCCTCAATTAGAAACAGAAGTAAGATGGGCAAGTTCAGTGCTGGCTTGTACTTCCCTTTCAGGAAACTTTTCTTTTCCTTCACCCTCCCTGGATGTCCAGTGTCCTCAGTTGGCTCCACTCTGCTACCATCAACACCAGTATTTCACAGAGTTTATGCTTCTCCCAAACAGATGGAACATGCAAAGTTAACGTGCCCAGTATTCACCAACAATCCTGCCACCCTTACACTAGAAGCATGAAGCCTCCATCTGCCAAAACAGAGGAACCCAGTTATTTCCAGAAACTGCCCTTCCTCATATGTGTAGAGAGACTCATTCAGGTTCTGGATACAGTCCTGGGGTATTTTTTTTTATAGCTTGTTAATGGGACAGAATGTCAAACACCTTACTAGGATATCTCACGAAATAATTTGGACCATTGTGTGGAGAGCCGAAATGGTCCAGGAAGGTTCAGTGAGGTAGCATCCTGGGACCTCTACCTTGGGCGAGAGTGAAGAGGGAGGGTCATCCAGTCATGAATATACTAGGCCAGTGTTGTGGGAACTACCAGCTCCAGGCTACAGGGCTGGTCCTTTAGAGAGGAGGCCCACCAGCTGAATCCCAGTATACAAAAAGCCACACTTGGGCTGATGCTGTTATTCAGGGCATCCAGATTGGTAGGTAAAGAATAGTAGTAAACGGATGTCTGTGAGACTCACTCTAAGCCCTATCCATTGGTGAGCGCAGGCTTCCAGGTACATCACTAAGCTTGATTAGGTCTGTTCAGGAATAGTGCTGACTTGAGCCTGCAGGTTGAAAGGCTTTAGTACCTGTTGCTAAGCGGGGATAGCACAGGTAAGAAGCAAAGCTACAGATAATTATTTTTCCATGATAGGTAATAGGTTTGGTTAGTTCTCCACTGAAGGGGGTACCTATTCCAATGTTGATCATTAGGCAAATATAGGTCCTCAGACAGAAAAGGGGAAGTTTGCAGACCTGTCCTAGACCTTAAAGAAAGGAGGGTTTTTTAGGTATGGGCTCCTTCCTTGGATATGCTAGACTGACTATTACCCCTGGAGAAAGGATTAGAGGAAACGACACTTTGCGGGAGAATGGGGGTTGGGTGCTGCAAGTTCCAAAGAGCAAGCCATGCTTCAGAAACTAGGTATCTGACCTCACAGTACCTAGTATTTGTTGTTAGTATTTGTTTCCCATTTGTCATCTTTTATCTGGCACAATGGTTCTCAACCCCGTTTGCACAGACAATCACTTGAGGAGATTTTAAAACTCTCTGAGCCCCACCCGAAAGATTTTAGTCAGAATCTCTGAGGGTTGGGCCCGAGCATGATATATTCAGTATCTATAATATCTATCCATCTATCTACCAATCAATGTATGTATCTATCTACTGATTTTATATTTACACATACATATATGTATGATCTCTAACTATACATTGTGTTTGTGTATATATAATCAGTATATATGTATATATATAAAATCAATATACATATATATGATCAGTATATATGAGACATATTTAATCAGATTAATAAAATGATTTTATAGGTATATACGTGTGTGTATGCATTTTTTTAAACACTCCAGGTGATTCCAATGTGCAGCCAGAATCAAGAATCACTGCTTTAATAAACTTTCTCGGAAACATCCCCACTCTGCCTCACCTTTGCTGCTGAGAGTATGAAGCAAATACACAAAACCAGAATGGTCCTAACAGTGGTTTTATTCAGAGTAGGTTAAATGAGCTGGGGTGGCTAAAGATTTGCAATACAAGATCTAGTTTCCCCTCTCCATACAAATATTGATAGTTTCTGAGCATACCAATTGGTTTTTCAAAAGGTAGACAAAACTTTTCTTAGAGCAACTCTCTGAAAAATGACTTAATTGTTAAAACAATTTTAATAACTCTGTGGTAATATATTTTAAAAATTTAGCTCTACCAAGGGCTGTCAATATCTAATGAAAAACAAAATGTGTCTAATATTTGGTTTGCTGACAAGCCAAAGGATGATATTTAGGGAATGGGGGAGCAGGAACTTCCTGAAACATCTCAGCAGAGAGCTTGCCCAGTTATATAAGACCAGCCCTTCTCCCTGGCACTTTTCCTCCTAAAAAGTGCTTATTTTTGAATGCCTCTTTCATAAGCAGCAATTCTCACTTGAAAGATTCACATTGGCTATAGCTCACGCAATAGAAGACTATGGCGCAATGAGAGTGGGTTTTGTTTTTTTCTTTTAATCTTTTTTGTGCTTAAAAGTATCTACTGGTGATAGCCTTGGAGGAGATAGTTTGGAGAGAGTTTTCTTGTTTGCCTTTGAAGATAGTCAATGAATATAATATGTATTCAGGAACACATTTAAAATGTTATGTTTTGTAGATGGAATCCATAAATCAACTAGTTTTGGGTTTTTTTTTGGCGGTACGCGGGCCTCTCACTGTTGTGGCCTCTCCCGTCGCGGAGCACAGGCTCCGGACGCGCAGGCTCAGCGGCCATGGCTCACGGGCCCAGCCGCTCCGCGGCATGTGGGATCTTCCCGGACCAGGGCACGAACCCGTGTCCCCTGCATCGGCAGGCGGACTCTCAACCACTGCGCCACCAGGGAAGCCCCTAGTTTTTCTTTTTAAGTTATATACTTTGGAGATATTTATCTGGTTGTAGCAATGATTCTCACAAGCAGATTTTTTCCAGCTTTATTGCAATATAAGTGGCATACAACATTGTGTAAGTTTAAGGTGTACAATGTGATGATTTGATACTTGTATACATTGTGAAATAATTACCACGAAGGTTAGTTAACACTTCTATCACTTCACATAGTTACCATTTGTTTTTCGGTGTGGAGAGAAGATTTAAGATGTACTGTTTTAGCAACTTTCAAGTATATAATACAGTTAACTATACATTGTTAATTATAAGCACCATGCTGTACCTTCGACCCCCAAAACTTATTCATCTTCTAACTGGAATTTGGTACCCTTTGATCAGCATCTCCCCATTCCCCTCACCTGCCACCCCCTAATAACCACTGTTCTACTCTGTTTCTATGAGTTTGGTTTTTTAGATTCCACATATGTGGGAGAAAATACAGTATTTGCTTTTCTCTGTCTGATTTATTTCACTTAGCACATGCTCTCAAGGTCCATCCACATGGTCACACAAAAGGCAGAACTTCCTTCTTTTTTTGTGGCTGAATAATATACCACATCTTCTTAATCCATTTATCTACTGATGGACACTTAAGTTGCTACCGTGCCTTGGCTATCATGAATAATGTTGCAATGAACATGGGAGTGCAGATATTGATTCTGTATCACTTTGAGATAGTGATTTCATTTCTTCAGATATATACCCAGAAGTGAGATTGCTGGATCATATGGTAGTTCATTCTATTTTTAATTTTTTCAGGAACCACCATACTATTTTCCATATGGGCTGTACCAATTTACATTCCTACCAACAGTGTACAAGTGTTCTCTTTTTCAAAAACATTTTTTTAAATCTACTCTTTATTGGTTTAAAAAAATTCATGAAACCCCTTACACCATATATAAAAATTAACTCAAAATGGATCAAAGACCTAAACTTAAGAACTAAAACCACAAAACTCATAGAAGAAGAAAACATGGGAACAAATCTTCATGATTTTAGATTTGGGAATGGTTTCTTATATATGACACCAAAAGCACAGGCAACAGCAACAACAAATAAATGGGTAAACTGGACTTCATTAAAATTAAAAACTTTTGTGTATCAAAGGACACTATCAAGAGAGTGAAAAGACAACTTACAGAATGAGAGAAAATATTTGAAAATCACATATCTGGTAAGGGTTTAATATCCAGAATAAATACAGAACTCCTTCAACTCAGCAACAAAAAGACAAATAATCCAATTTCAAAATGGGCAAAGGACTTGAATGAACATCTCTCCAAAGAAGACATACCAATAGCCAGTAAGTATATGAAAAGATTCTCAACATCTTTAGGCATTAAGGAAATGCAAATCAAAACCACAATGAGATACCACTTCAAAGCTATTAGGATGGCTATTAATAAATACATAAATGAACAAACAAACAGCAGAAAATAAGTGTTGGTAAGGATGCAGAGAAATTGGACCATTATACATTGAAGGTGGGAATGTAAAATGGTGAAGTCAATGTGAAAAACAGTTTAATGGTTCCTCAAAAAGCTAAATGTAGAATTACCATGTGACCCAACAATTCTATTCCTAAGTATATGCCCAAAAAGAATTGAAAACAAAGACTCAAGTAGATACTTGTACTCCAGTGTTCATTGCAGCATTATTAACAATAGCCAAAATGTGGAAACAACCCAAGTGTCCCTTGACACATGAATGGATAAACAAAGTGTGGTATATCCATACAATGGAATATTATTCAGTCATAAAAAGGAATTTTGATACATGCTACAACACAGGTGAGACTTGAAAACATTATGCTAAGTGAAATAAACCAGACACAAAAGGGAAAATATTGTGTGATTCCACTTATATGAAATATCTAAAATAGGCAAATTCATAGAGACAGAAAGTTAGAGGTTCCCAGGGGCTGAAGAGAGGGAGGACCGGAGAGTTATTGCTTAATGGCTACAGAATTTCTGTGTGGGGTGATGAAAAAATTTCGGAAATAGATAGTGGTAATGGTTGTACAATACTCTGAATATAATTACTGCCACATGATTACTATAAAAATGGTCAAAGTGGCAGATTTTATTTTATGTATGCTTTACCACAATAAGAAATATGTTTTAAAAATCCATGAAACCGGGCTTCCCTGGTGGCGCACTGGTTGAGAGTCCGCCTGCCGATGCAGGGTTCGCGGGTTTGTGCCCCGGTCCGGGAAGATCCCACATGCCGCGGAGCGGCTGGGCCCGTGAGCCATGGCCGCTGAGCCTGCGTGTCCAGAGCCTGTGCTCCGCAACGGGAGAGGCCACGACAGTGAAAGGCCCGTGTACCGCAAATAAAAAAACAAACAAACAAACAAACAAAAATCCATGAAACCCACTGTGCCATTTACTATCTTCTCCCAATTTACACTGTCAGATAAATGTCACTGAAATTAACAGGAAATGTGAAATTCCTTTTGATAAGAGCAAGGAATGGGTTACTAATTTATGCCAGAGATCAGGTACAGATGTTGTCATAGTATAAATATTACCACCACATAACATTATTTCACAGGACACTCAGGAGACCACTCTGAATCTGGAACAAGTCTTCTAAACCTGCACAGATCTAGAAGGAAATGTATTATGAAATATATATGCCCTCATTCTACAAAGACAGATTCCCTTTTTCCTCCTGATTTAATTAAGTTTCTCCTTAAGATAATCCTATTGTGTG
Source organism: Phocoena sinus (assembly GCF_008692025.1). Lineage (NCBI taxonomy): Eukaryota > Metazoa > Chordata > Mammalia > Artiodactyla > Phocoenidae > Phocoena > Phocoena sinus. The sequence continues at coordinate 8,770,391 of NC_045766.1, forward strand.
TGGACTTATTATAGTTGAGATTAGTGTTTAGAAAGAAATAAATACAGGAGGTAATGTGGTCATTGAGTAAGAAAATCAATTTAAGTTGGCATTATTCAGAAATAGTGTTTTAAAGGAAAAACCCATAAATTCTGATGCTCTCATGTTTCTATATTCTGAATCTGGTCATCATAATACAGATTATTTAGATGTTGCCGATAGATTCCAGTAAAATTTTGAAACATGGGAAAACAGATAACATGTTTTTTAATCACTAGTCTTTATACTGAATATATATATATGTATATATATATATATGAGCATGCAAAAAACAATGTATTTAGGAGCCCGTTAGAAATTCAGACGCAGAATTTCCTTTCATATGATCATGTAGAAGTGGATTAATACAGATAATATAAACAGAGAAAGATAAAACGGTGTCATGTTGGATATTCAGTAATCCATTAATCAAGGATAAAAGTTTTCTAATAGCCATTACAAAGGAAATCAAAGAATATATAGATTTTAATTTAGCATAGCATTGCACCACACCATAGCTTATGGGAGGCTTCTGAAGCAGCTAGCAACAGATAGATTTCTGGTCATTCACTAAGAATTTGGAAATGCCAAAGGTAAAGAAAACTGGACTGCTCCAAAAAGATTTTAAATAAAAGTATAAATTCCCCCAAACCTTATGGAGAACTGTTATGAGTTTAGGCACTACTGAATAAAACTGCAGTTAAGAAAGCCAGTTATTTTTATAGGGAAAATAAATTTTCCTGTGATAATTCAGATGAAACTGGTAAATGGATAACTGCCTCAATAAAAAGGAGAGAGAAAGCTCAACATAACAGCAATTTATACAAAACAAGAAAGGATAGTGATAAAAGAGATAAGGAATATCTTTAAGGCATATTATGAGCATATGTAAATCTGAAAACCTGGTAAGTGTGGTAGATTTAGAAAGTTTGGGGGGAAGAATTTGAAATCTTAAATTTCTTCTTAAATGGAAAGTTTTCAATCACCCCAACATATGGGGAGGTCTAGAATAGGACCCACAGTTTCCGTTGACACATTTCAACGATATGGAGGACTCAATCCCATTTTGAAGTCGGAGTATTTTACTGAATTGCTCCTAAATCAATTCTCCGGCGCTGTGAAAAAGCATTTACCTGTATTAGTCAGGACTCTCTTCATGACAAATGACAAAAACTAACTCGGGTTGGCCTCCGCAAACTAGCAGACTAGTTTGCTTTCCATAGCTGGGAAAAGATACTGGATTAGAGAAACAGGAGCTAAGCTTAAGGACTGGTGATCTGAGTTCACCACTGCCTGGATTTTTTTTTTCCCTTTCTACTTGTCTCCAGTTTCTGTTTGCCTTTAATGTCTGCATCCATCTCCAGCTGGGCAGAATAAAGCCAAGCCAAGGCAAGCCAGGATTGAAGTAATTGGAAGCAAGAGAGAGAATGAGAGGGGGAAAGTGTCTCTATGGCGGGAGTCCCGAATTTCAAACTCCAGGTTCTGAGATCCCCGAACCAAGGAAGTTCCTGAAACTCTTCCTCTGGTTTGGCTAGCGTTTGCAAGATCCTTCAACTAAAGCCCCCCTTGGGCTCAGGCTAGTCTGAGTTGAGATTCTGTCACTGGTAACCAAGAGTCCACACTAATATCGTACAGCTCTCTGAATAGTGCTGAAGAACTGACTTCCTGGGAAAGGAAATGTGTCGGCAAGTAAACATCAACCTAATCATTTGGGATTTATTACAAAAGGAGGGTACACTTAAGTGAGGCTTCAGCAGAGGGATGGGTGCGAGTTATTCATGAGGCATGAAAGTGAAGCAGAAACTGAAGCAGGGCAAAATTATAAAGAGTTAAAGTAAAAGAAAGGGAGTTAATGATATGGATATGTGATACTGGTCAGTAATTTTACTGATTTCCACACTCAACAAGCATTCACTGAACATTCTTTATGTGCCAGGTACTGTGGCAGGTGCTATGAAGGCCCAAAATGTGTGTAATGCACAGTTCCCGCCCTCAAGCAGCGTATACTTTAGTAGGGACACAAAACAGTTCTTCACATTACTGTTCTACAAAGTTGTAGTGATATGGACCAAAAATAAGACAAGGCAAAGAATTCTTGATTCTCAATTTTGGAAGAGATTTGTCCCAGATGGGAGAATGGGGCAGGTTCATGGAGGAGTGGTATTAACCTTGATATTGACAGATAGACATCTTTAGAACAAATAAAGTGGAAGGAGAGGGGAGAGAAAGAGTAGTTAAAACACTCCAAATACAGAGAAGAATAAAAGCAAAAGCACAGGAGTTTGTGAACATCATAATTTGCTAGAATGGTGGATTTTGGTGGATATAAGGTCTTAAATATCAGACTCAGGGATTTAGACTTCATCTGGGGGAATGAGGCACCAATGCAAATGTATGAACAGAATGGAGCCAGATTAATAAGACAGTGGTAGATAGGATGATTTGACACTAGAAGAGATGGAAGTCAGGATAATTCCTCAACAGTCTTTTAAATTAGTCCAGATGAGAGGTAATAAGTAAGTCACTTGAGAAGTTACTGAGGAAATGGGGAAATAAGAGTAGTTGTGGAAAATATAATGGAGGTAGGACAGGCCTTCACAACTGGTTAGACGTAAGGAAAGAGGATGCCTGGGTTGCATGCTCAGGGGCTAGAAGGAAAAGAGGGCCACTAACTGAACTTGGGGAGGGAAGAAACGTAAGCAAGTTTGTGGAAGGAAAGGACAGTTTGGGCCATCTCAGGTTTAGGTGTTTTGTGGACATCCTGGGGTAGAAGACCAGGAAGCAGTTAGGTGTTAAGACCCCTGAGCTCAGAAGAGAAGTTGGAAACACAGGTTTTTATTCAGAAGAAGTCTGCAGAGGGGAGGTAGTTGAGATCAAGGAGGGTTACAATCATACTCCCGCTGTCGTGAGGACAAAATGAGATGACAAATGCAAAGCACGTGGATCACTTCCCGGGAACAAGGTAAGTCCTCAGTGAGTGTTGTCCTGAAGCATCTGCAGAGCTGATTGTTCTAATGAATGGAGAAGGTTAAATAAATAATTGTATAGTTACATGATGGAAGATCATTCAGTTCTTTAAAATCATGTTTGTGAAGAATAGTGAAGTGACTTGGGAGAATACCTTTAATTTAATATTAAAAGGGAGAATCAGAATATAAAATGGAAATTTTACTAAGTAGAAATACACAAACACTTGTAGGAAAAAAAACGTTCACAGTGGTTCTATCTGGAGAATGGGAATGATTGGGATTTAAGTTTATTCTTAAAGAATGTAATTTAAATACTTAAATAAATTTAAGTATTTCGTCTATTTTCCATATTTTTATGATAAGTGTGTAATACTTTAGAGTCAGAAAACAATTTTTTAATTGAAGTTAGTTGATTTACAATGTTGTGATTCAGATATATCTATATCTATATAGGTATAGATATAGATATTCTTTTTCAGATTCTTTTCCATTGTAAGTTATTATAAGATATTGAATATAGTTCCCTGTACTATACAGTAGGTCCTTGTTGTTTATTCTATATATAGTAGTGTGTATCTTTTAATCCAAAACTCCTAATTTTTCTTCCCTTCCCTCCCCCATTTCCCCTTTGGTAACCATAAGTTTGTTTTTTACACCTATGAGTCTATTTCTAGAAAACAATTTTTATACAAAGAAAGTTTGCTCAATAACATCAAATATTGTAGAAAGTTAAAGAAGGGGGGAGGTCATTGGTCTTGGCAATTAGCTGGTCACTGATGGCCGTTTTAGTAAAATAGTGATGGTGGAAGCATTTTTTTTAATATAATAAGTATTTCATGCATAAAAAAGTATTTAAATAAATAGAACATTATCAAAATGGCTGAAGCCTTCAGTGTACTCCTTTCTAATAACATTTCCCTTCCTTCCTGCAAGAGGTAGAGATTATTCAGAGTGTTGTCCTTAAAGCCACATTTTGGTAGAGGATGGAGGTAGGGGCTGAGAGGCTCTTTGATGAATTGGTAGAAAAGTGGAGGAGAATAAGAGGACAATAGCTTGAAGAGGATGCAGAGTGGAGAGAAGCATTTTAATACAGAATAGAGCAGAAGTGAGCAAGTTTCCAGCAGAAGTAAGGGCACCAGATAGAGACTAAGGATGCAAGAGAGATGGGAAGCTGTAACTAAGAAAATCCACTGTCAAACGCATAGAAATGTTTAAAATAGGCACTTTGGGGTGAAATTCAGCTACATCATGGAATGATCCATTCTGGTCATAAGACAGATCCATTCATTGAAATTAATGCATTTATTTTCCTTGTCCTTTATATATTCCTTCAGGCAAAATATATGTTAACATTAGCAAAAACCTTTTTCTTTTTTTTTTTTCTTTTGTCTGCGTTGGATCTTCGCTGCTCCACTCAGGCTTTCTCTCGTTGTGGCGAGCGGGGGCTACTCTTCAATGTGGTGCGTGAGCTTCTCACTGCGGTGGCGTCTCTTGTTGTGGAGCACGGGCTCTAGGGTACGCAGGCTTTAGTAGTTGTGGCGTGTGGGCTCTAGAGCGCAGGCTCAGTAGTTGTGGCACACGAGCTAAGTTGCTCCGTGGCATGTGGGATCTTCCCAGACCAGGGATGGAACCCGTGTCCCCTGCATTGGCAGGCAGATTGTTAACCACTACACCACCAGGGAAGTCCCAGCGTAAACCTTTTTCAAGCAGACAAATCCCACTGGAAATTTTATAAAAGCAAATAAATGGTTAAAACTCAGCAAAACATTAGCAGAACAGAGAGGAGGATGTTGCTGCATTTCCTTAAAGAAGTGAACCCTGTAAAAGAGAACATTTCTTCTTTTTTATTTCAAATAGTGCCACATGCACAAATCAATTTGTGGTCCCATTTTTACATTATTACTGAAAATGAATAAAAGAGCTCCTTGGCTCTGTTCAAGATGTTACTCTATTTTTCTCAACAAGATTATGCAATAATATCCAAATTCTAACCAACAGATTGAGTTGGGTTGTGAAACAAATTATTCATAAAGGTAGGACTCGCTTCCTAAAAGGTTGACTCTCATATCACAATGTGAGCAGGGTCTGAGTATTATTAGCTGCGCCCCAAATATTTCATTCCCAGTTCTGATGATAATGAAATATACTAAACTAGCATTTGATAGTATTAAAATGGCAACATGCTTTGGAAGGATTTAAAGGATTTGGTCTCAAGAAACCATTTACAATTCAGCGTGTATGCCTTCTGAAGGCATATACCTTTGAAGGCATTTATTAAAATTAATCAGCATTAACCTGCATTCTTTACTTAAGGGGGTAAGGTGATCCAGAATAACATCTGTCTCTGTAACTATATTTTCCTGATATTAAATTGCTTTTGTACATGTTTTAGGTAAAATAATAATGTATTAAAGTATTATGAACTCAGGCAGCTTCTAATTATTTATCACTGAAAATTATTTACCACTAAAGTTATTTCGAATTTTCTTTCATCTAAAAAAATGTAAACAGTGTATTATGTTTTTGTTTCTGAGAGATATTACATGGACATATATTTGAGTCTCAATATTTTATGATTAGAAAAATAAAGTCACAGAATAGGTCCCTAAAATTGTTTTCAAACTGACTCCTTTATTAATGAGACAGTGAATAGTATTCATATATAATTTTCACAAGATGATATACTTATAAAAAACAACAAAATTTTCCTGTATGGAGTAATATTATTATCATAATTTTGATAAATATTTGGGACATATTTCCAAAAGAGAAATTAAAGACCTTCTCTAGGGACTACCATTGCTCTTGAGTAAGTTATTTAACCTCTGAGCTTAGACTGGTACCCACAAATAACTAGCTTATCTGTAACTGTCAGTCATGCACTTGGAGGTTCTACCCCTAGTCCCACAGATAGATCATCGCACTCATAGAAAAAACCCAGTCATCATTAACCAGCATGCCACTGGGCAAGGGCCTACTGCACTATTTGATATTTTGAACTATGTCCTTTGATAAAGATAACAATTAGATTAAAAAGAAATAAAATATTAAACACTGGATTAGAACAGAAAATCATTTCTAATTCTGGGTGGTTTATCAGCCTGAGTCCACTCAGGAAAGCAAAAACCATGCTAGGTATTTCAAACAGAGTTATTTAATACAGAGATTTGTTACATAGGCATTGAAAGGTTGAAAGTGGGATGCTGAGGTAACCTAGAGAAAACACCAGGAAAAACTACCACCTTGAGGGCTGGGAAAACAAATAGGAAGAGATGGTGTTACTAGAACCTGAAAGTTCTGTGGGAGTGCAGGACAAGAAGGGACATGCCCATGGTGCTGATTTTTGCTGAAAAGTCTAAGGAGGGTCATAGCCAGGTGGGTGATAGAAGGTCAAGGAGACAGAACTGGAAGTTAATGAAAATTGGATGCTGGGGATAGTGTGGCAGATGCTAGGACGGTTGATGGGTGGGGGATGAGGGAGTGTGGTGGGGCTGTCACTCCAACAGCATGGCTGCTGCATATACCTCGTAGGGGCGGCTGCACGCTGGCTTTGGAAGTACCAAGAAAGGCTGGAGGATACAGCTATAGCTGTTCTCTCCTGCTGGAGGGATTCAGACCTGAATTGGAGGCCAGGAGAGGGCACATTATTTCCTCCACCTGCCTTCCAGTCTCCCATCAATGCCTCCTATTGGTAGAATCTATGTGGAAGTGGGCTGGGAGATGAAGTTATGGAGTCTCAGTCCCACTATCACAGAGCAGCCTATATAGATAGGGGGGCATGGGGCTGAGAAAAATTAGGCAAAGAGATGGCAAGGTAATTGTGTGTATTTCACAGTTAAGGTATGTTAAAGTTTTTGCCATCAGAAGAATCAGAAGAGACTCATGATCTCTTGAGAGACAGTTTGGGAGACAATTCTCCCTGGGACTCTTGTGTTTCTGCACGTCTCATGAGCCAAAGCACTGAAAATTCGTTATCCACTACCTTTTCAAGAATGTTCATATAACAGATAGCTTTGGAAGATAGACATAGTGTGTCTCTCTGGAATAGAGGGAAGGTATGTTTGCTGTCCAGTATAATAAAGATACTGTTTTCCCCAGGGCAAAGGTTGGAAAAGTTTGTTTGCATGAGGAATGAAGGAGAAGATTATAAAAGATTGAGTTTTCCAAAGCTGTGATTCCTCAGCTGTGACACAAACCTCCTGCATAGGTATTGCCCTGATACGTTCTGAATCACCCTCATGAAACCTGGGGGACAGGAGGGCCCGAATATGAAGCTCATGATGATTGCTGTGCCATAAGTAATAAAGCTCTTTGTCTCCGACCCACGAGTCCCATTACCTCTATCAATATCCATGTGTCAGGTTAACCTAATTGCTTACAAATAGGGTAAAATCTCAGATCTTTCATAGTTCTTGAGAGAACTTTCCATTCAACTCAACAGACATTTACTATGATACTCCTGTTTAACCAACTTTCATAGAGGTGTCCAGTGTACACAAGATGAGCAGTCTCAGCCCTCAAGCAGTTCACAGGGTAGAAGGAAAGGGATGTGCTCCAGCACCACCTCCATCACCACCACCTCCATCACCACCACCACCTCCATCACCACCTCCACCTCCATCACCATCACCACCACCACCTCCATCACCACCACCACCTCCATCATCACCACCACCTCCATCACCACCACTGTCACCACCTCCATCACTGCCTCCATCAGTGCCACCAGAGCCTGTATCCCACAAAAACTCAGCAAAGTAGAGGAAGCTGATACAAGTCAGTACTTTGAGTCCATCTGCTGTCAGTTTTCCAAAATATTGCTAACAGTATTCATCTGCCATTGTCTCCTTTCTTACTGTTTTAGCCTTTTGGATTTACTCTTTTCTGTAAATTTGGTGGAGTTTTAGAAGCGGAAAACTGTCAGAGGTCTTCAACATGCCATATTTAAACCGAAGTCTGTAGACTTTCATTTTCTATCTGATGTGCTAGCTGCCTATTTCGTTTCTGTATGTACCAATGAACTCTAAACTTCAGGATCCTGCCTTGTAAAAGGAGAGCTGCTTTGATGTCACTTTAGGGGTGGAAATGGTACATACACCTTCACTAATAAAAACCTTTTTTCAGTAACTTTATTCCCTTTGGGGGAAAAATGCTTTGACCTGTTAGCCATCATTAATATTGACATGCAAAGGGGTTTTAGGTCATTTTGATAGGGAGAAAAACCAGAGGCCTCCATTTAGGATCCTGAGTGATGATTTGCAGAGGAGTATCTCATGAAGAAAAGGGTTGAGGCTAAGATCTGAAGATACAACCAACTTCTTTCACAATTTTACTTGGGGCCAGCAAAATATTTTTTCACTGAGCTGAGGTGTGTATCTCTACATGTCTCTAACTTCCCAGGAAGTAAATAAGGTATTAAACCCAGTCATCTTACTGAAACTTCAACTACCCCTGAACCATCCTTGTAATGAAGAGAGAAAGCACAGCTCCTGCATCTTCTGCCCATTAAACGAGATTAGTTTATCTTTCCGTCAGCTTAAACAAAATAGCAGCTCAGTGGGCCTCCTAGGACTAACCAAATAAGAAAAGAGTGCTCTAATCAATGTTACTGCCAGGCTTAATTGTTTTCTGATATTTGGTCTAAATTTTATTGTTGTCAGTTGAGTACCTCTCTTTAAGCAATTCTATTTGCCTCTCAATTACTTGCATATGTTTCATATAATATATCTCCTTGTGGTAGAAGAATAAGGGGACACTGAGAATGCCATTTGTTATTTAGTTTTTCTTGTTATTACAAGCAATGGCTTCTTTATGATCGCTATGTTAAACTAAGCATTTTTAAGGTTTTTTATTTTGGGTTTGGTGATACCAGTGCTGCTGTCCACTTACCCCATGTTCAGTATTTTCCTCCCATCTGATGAGAAAGTTGATAAGTGTCTTTTCATCAAGGTGTTTTTAAGGTAATTTTTGTTTTTGTTTAACATGGCTCAAAGAGCAACTCCCTCCCCCCACACACAAATTAAGATACAGATGCTGATCAAAACACATGGCTGTCTGCTTCCCTGCATGTTGGCCCAGCACCTGGAAGGATCACACACCAGCAGGTAGATAGGATTGTGGCTGATACACCTGGCATGAGAGTGGACGGTAATGAAACCCAGGCTGCCCTCCAGTAAAAGTCAGGATCTTCATGTCTTTGACTAAATCACTTCAGATCAAGGCTCTATTATGGCAGAGCTAACTAATGGTTTCAAAATTAAAATCAGGAAGGACTTCAGTATCACTATGTTGTTTCTACATATTGCAGGAATTTTAGACTGGGTGGAGGATGGTGCTGTGAAGATAGAGAAGGAAAGGAAAACTACTGTAGTTGATTAATTGCAAAAAAAATAGCTCCGATTCTTTACCCTCCTTTGCCATATCACTTTGTAGTGCCTTCTCAGTCTGACTCTTGCTTGAAGAGGTAACTTGCTCAAGCCAGTGGGATATTACCAAATATGTGCAAGTAGAAGCTTGAAAAATGGTTACTTGTCTCAATTTGCTTGTCCTGTAACTCCACCTCCAGCATGAGGAAATGAAGGGGGCTATCCTGCTGGTGGATGAGAGAAAAATGTCCAGTCGCCCTGAAACTGAGCAGACCCTATGGGGCCTTCCCCGGACAGACCCTGCCTGCTTCTTGTTTGCAGAAAAATTGTAGCCTCCTAGGCCTCTCCTGAGTTCCAAAAAACAAATTTCATCAGAGAAGTGAGAAAATGCAGACACAAGGGAAAACAGTCAAGCAAGACAAAATGATAATAGTTTAGTCAGTAAACAAAGTCAAGGATATTTAGTTCCTCCTCAAGGTCTGTAGATAATATTCCGGGCCATATCATTGAGCTATTTTTCAGATACTGAAATCCCCAGCTGGAAGAAATTAACTGCATGCTGACCACAAACAGGTAGACCCCAGACCAGTTGGAACCAGAAGGTTGATGATGCTGACTCCTCACCAGCAACCAATCAGAAGAATGTACATGAGCTGATTATGCACCCCACAACCCTCTCCCTCATTCTGTCTTTAAAAACCTTTCCCTGAAAACCATGAGGAAGTTTGGGCCTTTTGAGCATTAGCCGCCCCTACTCCTTGCTTGGCACCTGCAATAAATGCTGCACTTTCCTTCCCCACAACCCGGTGCGAGTAGATTGGCTTTATTGCACATGGGCGATAGGACCCAAGTTTGGTTCAGCAACAACCCCTGTCACCTGGCAATAGTGAGCCTACCACCTGACACATCAACAAGTCCAGTCTGGATCAGGTGAACTACATACCAAGCCCAATCCAAATGGCTGAACCACAGACTATGGAGCTAAATAAATGCCAATTAGTTTAAGCTACTGAGATTTGAGGTGGTACCACTGAGCATTACCATGGTGACTGTTAACTAATACTACCACTCTTCAATGAAACACTGAGTGCCTAGTAGGCTCTTTGATGATGCAAGGATGAGTAAGGCATAGACCTGTCTTCAAAGTGCTTATACACTAGTAAGAGAGAGACTTTGTAAACAACCTTCATGTAAAGTAGTGCTAAATACAAGCACACATATCTTGCTGTGAAAGCATTACTCAACGATTAGAAAGAATGCTTACAATGTGAAAATGTATTGCATTAGAATTGAATACACACGTATGCATACACACGTAAAATAAGGGACATAGAATCAGAGATACCCACTCAAACTGCTATAGCAAAATGAGTGTTTACTGGTTTGATGCCACACCATTTGGTGTGGGGGAGAGGATTCCCTGTCATCTTGAGCCCCAATCAGGAGGTTACTGGTCCTATCGCTAGAAGGAAATAAGATACCATTTGCTTCCTCAAGGTTTGTGCAAAACTGTAAATAACAAAAAGGGCAAAGAGCCAGCTGGCCACAGAACAGAGAAAGATCCAGTTCGAAAGGAGAGCTGAAGCATCTTTGTCTAGTACCTTACTACTCAAAGTGTGGTCCATGGACCAGCAGTAACAACTTTACCTGGGAACTCAAATGTAGATTTCAAGTTCCATCCCAGACATACTGAATCACAATCTTCATTATAACAAGGATCCCAGGTGATTCTTATGCACATTAAACTTTGAGAAGCATTGGTCTAAAACACATGCTTCAAATGATTGCAAGGGAGCTTATCGAAGCACAAAGGTACAGGAGCAAATGCAAGCCTCGGTCTTTAATGGGGTGCGTTTGAATAAACAATAAAGAGAAAATAAGTATTTGAAAAAAGAAAAGTAATTAAAACATTTTATAATTGCTACACCATCAAACAATAATCTAAGAGGCTATTTCAAACTACGGTTTTCTAACTGAGAGATGAGACCTACCAGAGGATTGTGAAATCGATTTAAATCCGTATTTCTTAACCCTGGCTACATGTTAGAATCACAAAGGTTGAGTTTTAGAGTCCCAAAGCCCAGGCCTTTCCCCAGACCAATTAAATCACAGCCTTCAGCAGTGGGAATGGGGGGAGGGAGAGGGAATAAGGGATAAACCCAGGCATCCGAATTTTTTAAAGCTCCGTAAGTGATCTTAATGTACAGCTAAATTTGAGAACCCAACTTTGAGAAAAACTGATTTAGAAGGTCCCAAGTAGCAATTCTTTTCATAACTAAAGTAGAAGAGTGACATGAAGCAGAACAGAATGGAATGGAATAGGAAAGAAAATGCCAGTGTTTCACATGCAGGTCAGGGCATTATTTTGAGACATTTTTGTTCAGTGTATATTTATATATATATATATATGTATGTATGTATGTGAGAGTGTATGTGTAGTGGATTATACTATAAAATACATTTCTAACTGAGGGTCACTACCAAGAAAGTTTTTAAACTACTGTTTTAAAGTGATCATTAAACAATTACATAAGCTCAGATGGAGAAATATTCACAAATGAATGTCCTGATTTTTTTTTTGTTGTTGTTAAGTTACACCCTAGCACAAATACAGGCCAAAAGAAACCCAAATAGGTTAGGACAGAAAAATTACTTATAGACCTTGACTAGACAGAAAACAGAGGAATCTGGAATGCGCTGTACTGAAACTTAGACTGTTCTTGATCTACGCACTCACGCTCAACATAAATATGGAGGAAAATATACATCATGAACTTCCAACAGTGAAAAGTCACTCGCAAATCATCTGTTATATCCATAAAATCCTGATTTAGAGAATCTTTTCACATACTGTTAGAGAGATATTTGAAACACTTGGGCAGTGAAATTTAGCAGACTAAACCACAAAGAGAACACTCCTTATGACAATGGTTCTCAACTTTGAGTCCCTCTTGAAAATCTGCTAAGAGCAAAGAGACTTCTTTTATAAAAATATAGAGATTCAGGGCTTCCCTGGTGGAGCAGTGGTTGGGAGTCCGCCTGCCGATGCAGGGGACACGGGTTCGTGCCCCGGTCCGCGAAGATCCCACATGCCGCGGAGTGGCTGGGCCCGTGAGCCATGGCCGCTGAGACTGCGCGTCCAGAGCCTGTGCTCCGCAACGGGAGAGGCCACAACAGTGAGAGGCCCGCGTAATGCAAAAAAAAAAATATATATATATACAGATTCAGCTACACACAGAATTTTGCATGAAAATAAAGTACCCCTAAACCCGTGCACAGACCACTTTTTCACAGTGGTGATCTCCAGATTAAGAGCCCCTAAAAGAAGGTGGCTAGAGAAAGCTTATTTCCATGTGGGTGTGCTAAAAGTTATTCAAGTATCCATTAATTGACGACAGCTTGATATGCACAGTTTTCATCTCACTGAATTAATAAAGCAGGGAACAGATGTATTAAATGAAGACTTGCAATAATCAAAGGAGAGGTCCCCGTGGCCCAGTTCTAAGGTTCTGCTAAGTGAGGCAATTCACCTTGCTCGTGCTAGATAGGGCTTTCTTGTCTTCCTTTTCCATCCTCTTTTTCTCTTTCTGTTTTAATCCTTTTTTTATAAATTGTGGTAAAATATACTTAACATAAAATTTACCACTTTACTCTTTTCTAAGTGTACAGCTCAGTAGGCTCAGTACATCCTCATTGTTTCATTGTGGTGCAATCTCCACAACTCTTTCATCCTGTAAAACTGAAACTCCATGCCCATGAAATAAGAACTCCCCATTCTACCATCCCCCAGCCTCTGGCAATCACAATTCCACTTTCTGACTCTGCGAATTTAACCACTCTAGGGACCTTATATAAGTGGAATCATTCAGTATTTATCTTTTTTTGACTGGCTTATTTCACTTAGCCAGTATATCCTCAAAGTTCTTCTGTCTTGTACATATGTCAGAATTTCCTTCCTCTTTCAGGCTGAATAATATTCATTGTAAAATACCACATTTTATTTATCTATTAATCTCTAGATGTACACTTGGGTTGCTTCCACCTATTGGCTACTGTGAATAATACTGCTGTTTTAATCTTTTAAAAGTTTGTTGCAACGTTCACCCCAGACAGCAGCCAGGAAGAACCTTAATTTGGGAGTCTGGAGTAATTCTAAAATGAAAGAAAGCACTTTCTATCGATCATCATCAAGAATGAAAACAAAGACTTCCCTGGTGGTGCAGTGATTAGGAATCTGCCTGCCAATGCAGGGGACACTGGCTCCATCCCTGGTCCAGGAGGATCCCACATGTTGTGGAGCAACTAAGCCCGTGCGCCACAACTACTGAGCCTGCACTCTAGAGCACTCAAGCCACAATTACTGAGCCTGTGTGCTGCAAGTACAGAAGCCCGCATGCCTAGAGCCCATGCTCCGCAACAAGAGAAGCCACAGCAATGAGAAGCCTGTGCACTGCAACGAAGAGTAGCCCCTGTTAGCCATAACTAGAGAAAGCCCGTGTGCAGCAATGAAGACCCAACGCAGCCATAATTAATTAATTAATTAATTAATTAATTAAAAAGAAAAAAGAATGAAAAGAAGTGCAAGCCTCAGATTTAACTTGCCACACAATAACTTGAAGGTGGAATGCTCTGTTCTTACAGAGAAGAGCTGATTTTAAAATGTCTCTCTTTTTTCTGATTATAAAAATAATATATGTTCATTGTAGAAAATTTGGAAACCACAAAAAGGGATAAAGAAGACTGTCAAAACTGTCTCTAAACTGTCAGTCAACAAATATCCACTGTAAACATTTTAGTGGTTTTCTTCTAGTTTTGACTGTTATATAAATTTATGTAAATGCTATGCAGTATATATATATCACTGGGGCTTCCCTGGTGGCGCAGTGGTTGAGAGTCCGCCTGCCGATGCAGGGGACACGGGTTCGTGCCCCGGTCCAGGAAGATCCCACATGCCGCGGAGCGGCTGGGCCCGTGAGCCATGGCCGCTGAGCCTGCGCGTCCGGAGCCTGTGCTCCGCAACGGGAGAGGCCACAACAGTGAGAGGCCCGCGTACAAAAAAAAAAAAAAAAAAAAAAAAAAAAAAAAAAAAATTAATATATATATCACTGTATACAATTTTTAAAAACAACTGGAATCATAATACATATAATTTTGCATCTCTTTTCCATTCATAATACCATATTGCATTGTTAGTTTTTTCTCAAGTTATTAAAATTCTTTGTAATGTCTATGTAATATTCCATTTCATGGATGTATCATAACGAATGATTTCCCTATTGTTTTTTGTTTGTTTGTTTTAATTGAAGTATAGCTGATTTACGATTGAAGTATAGTTGATTTACAATGTTGTGTTAGTCTCTGGTGTACCGCAAAGTAATTCAGTTATACATATGTATAATTTTTCATATTTTTGTTACTAAGGTTTATTACAAGATATTGCATATAGTTCCCTGTGCTATACAGTAGGAACTTGTTGTTTATTTTTTATAATATATATATTATATAATGTATATTTATTTATTTATTTTGGCCACGCAACATGTGGGATCTTAGTTCCCCGACCAGGGATCTTAGCTCCCACACCCCCTTGCAGTGGGAGCATGGAGTCTTAACCACTGGACGACCAGGGAAGTCCCATGTTGTTTATCTATTTTAAAGATAGTAGTCTGCATCCCCCTCCCCTTCCCATTTGCTAACCATAAGTTTGTTCTCTATGTCTGTGAGTCTGTTTCTGTTTTGTAAATAAGAATGCTAATTCCAATGCTTTATCTATGATAATCTTCTGATAAACATCTTTCTACAAAATCACTGTCTACACTGCTGATTAATTTCTTTTAGATAGATAACTGGAAGGAGAATTTTGGGGCCCAAAGGTGTGAGACTATACAAATCTCCTTCTGTTTCATAAATGAGTTCATTTGTATCATTTTTTTAGATTCCACAAATCAGTGATATAATTTGATATTGTCTTTCTCTGTCTGATTTACTTCATTGGTGTGATCATCTCTAGGTCCATCCATGTTGCTGCAAATGGCATTATTTCATTCTTTTTTATGAGTAGTATTTCGTGTGTGTGTGTGTGTGTGTGTGTGTGTGTGTTTATATATATACATCTTCTTTACCCAGTCATCTGTCAATAGACATTTAGGTTGCTTCCACGTCTTGGCTGTTGTAAAGAGTGCTGCTATGATCATTGGGATGCATGTATCTTTTTGAATTAGAGATTTCTCCAGATATATGTAAAAGAGTGAGATTGCTGGATCATATGGTAGCTCTCTTTTTAGTTTTCTGAGGAACCTCCATACTGTTTTCCACAGTGGCTCTACTAACTTACATTCCCACCAACAGTGGGACGAGGGTTCCCTTTTCTCCACACCCTCTCCAGCGTTTATTATTTGTAGACTTTTTGATGATGGCCATTCTGACTGGTGTGAGGTGGTACCTCACTGCAGTTTTGCTTTGCATTTCTCTAATAATTAGCAGTTGGGAGCATCCTTTCGTGTGCCCCTTGGCCATCTGTATGTCTTCTTTGCAGAAATATTCATTTAGATCTTCTGCCCACTTTTTGATTGGGTTGTTTGTTTGTTTACACTTAATTTTTAAATCTACCTAAAAGTCATCTTGATATCCTGTGAGATGACAAACTAACAATCTATTTTCACCCCTGTCCCCACTGACTACCACCAAATTTGTCTAATTTCCCCAAAGGAATAAATGTTCAATGACATTTTGGGAAACAGTGATGCAGTAATTTATTACTAAGAATTATTTGGCTATTGTTTAAGATAGTTATCAAGGAGATATGATTTTACTTTTGGTTCATTAAGAGTTTCTATCATGAATGAATGTTTACTTTAATAACTTTTTCAGCCTCTACTAAGATGATAAAGAATTTTTCAGTTTGTCCTAATGATATGGTATGTATATAGGATTTCCTAATATTAGAGCACCTTTGTATTACAAGCCTAAATACAACTAAACCATGGCAGGTTGTTATTTTAATATAACTGAATTCACTTTATTAAGAAAGATCTTATGTCAGTTGTGGCTTTCAACCCTATTATATAAGTAAAATTGTGTGTTACCCTTCTCAGGTTTTATTATCAAAGTTACATTAGTTTCATAAAATTGTCTGGATAATTTTCCAATAAAACTTCCATCTCATTTGCTCTTACATCCACTTTTTATGAAAACTAGCATTTCTTTGCTTTTTGTCTCTTTTTTCAAAGAAGCACCTCATGAATTTACCAATTCTTCCATTTGTTTGTTTTCTTATTTATTAATCTCTGCTTTTACCTTTATCAATTCCATACTTCCATTTTTTCCCAGTTTCTCTGGTTGATTTCTTTTTGTTTTTTCTAAATGAAGTATAATACATTTATACAGAGATGCACAAATATATACATAAAGCTCAAATTATGATCATCAGAGTCAGTTAATTCCATCTGCCTCTTGTAAGAAGGAAAAAAAATAGCCAAATGGAACATTATTCCATGGACAGTTGAAAAGGCACAACTTCCATTTATGGAGCACAAATTCTGATGTATATATGTTAAATCAGCCTTAATAATTATATTATTCTAACTATATTTGGTATATATTATTCTAATCATTTTAGAACTATTTTGGTTGCAAGTGGCAAATTCCATATGAACATTCTTAGAACAAAGGAGTCATTGGCTATACTGAATGGAGTTCCTGTTACTTGCAACCAACAAATTTCTAAATTCACTATAAAGCATTCTAGGAAGGTTTCTCAAGTTTGTCCTCCACATTACTGGTTTATTATTTTGCCAGCTTTGTCCTTTACTCACTTCTGTGTAGATTTTAATACTGTGTCTATATTTTGGGTTTTGATACATTCTTTCTTCTCATTTCAATCAGTTTTCTTTCGTAGCTATCTTTAGGTCAGACTTGTCATTTATGTTCTCTCCACAAAGAAATCATGTCCTTGGGCATCTTTTTTAATATTTCAAGCAAATATATTGCAAAATTTTAATGTATTTCTTAGAAACAAGTTTTTCCCAGAACCACGAACTTCCTTTGAATATTAAAAGGTGGTGTTCTGTTCCCATATGCTACAGTATTTTTTCATGTACCCAGAATTTTTTTCTGTCTGTTCATGTTGGAATTTGGAGAACACTATTGTTTGAACCCTGTGTTTTCCAATAGACTGAGTGAATGTCCTTGTCTATCCTCAAACCTAAACCTGAAGTTCAAGTTAACCTGCGAAGTCTCTAACAGTGCATATTGACCAGGGATGGTACCACTTCAAAAGGAGAATTTCAAAACGTAGGCAGGTAGCTTAGTGTGGTAGGCAGGCAGGCAGAATACTGTCCTCTCCAAAGATGCCCATGCCCTAATCCTTGGAATTTATGAATTTATTACATTAAATGGCAAAAAGAACAGACGTGATGAAGGTAAGGGTCCCTGAGATGGAGAGATTATCCAGGGTTATCCTTAAAAGCAGAGAACCTTTTCATCTTTCCAAGCAGTGGTCAAAGAGAGATATGATGATAGAAGGACCAGAGGGATGTTACACAAGAAGGACAACCTGTTGTTACTGACTCTGAAGATGGAGGGAGGGGACCACTAGCCAAGGAATGTGGGTGGCCTCTAGAAACTGGGAACAGCCTTTAGGTGACAGCCAGCAGAAAATGAAGATCATGGTTCTACAACATCAAGAAAGTTAATCCTGCCAACAACCCAAATGCACAGGAAACAGATTCTCCCCTAGAACCTCCAGAAAGGAGCATAGCCTGCTGACACCTTGATTTTAATTTGGTGAAATCTGTGTCAAACTTCTGACTTATAGAATGAGAAGATAATAACTTGTGTTGTTCAAGAGGTTAAATTTGTGGTAATTCGTTACAGCAGTCATAGAAATAAATACACATTGTCTTAATGACAGGCAGTTTCTATTTTCCAAAGATGACACAACATCTCTTTTGGACATTCTTTCCATTGAAAAGTGGATCTGCCCTTGACCTCAAATCTGGGTGAGTTTAGACTTACTTGTCGCCAAGGGTGTAGCAGAAGTGATGCTGTATGACTTTCAAGGTAAGGCCAGAAAAAACCATGTCACTTTCACCTTGTTCCCTGGAACACTCATACTCAGAGCTCTGAACTGCCATGCATAAATCTGATTATTAAGATTATTAACACTTGATGGACCTAGAGATTGTCATAGTAAGTGAAGTAAGCCAGAGAGAGAAAGACAAATATCATATGATATTGCTTATATTTGGAATAAAAAAAAAAGATACAAGTGAACTTCTTTACAAAACAGAAATAGACAGAAACAGAAACAGACCCACAGACATAGAAAACAAACTTATGGTTACCATAGGGGAAAGTTGTGGGGGAGGGATAAATTAGGAGGTTGGGATTAACATATACACGCTACCATATATAAAATATATAACCAACAAGGACCTACTGTATAGCACAGGGAACTATATTCAATATTTTGTAATAACCTATAAGGGAAAAGAATCTGAAAAAGAACATATATATATATATATATATATATATACACAGACATACACACACATACACATGCGTAACTGAATCAATGTGCTGTAAACCTGAAACTAACATGACATTGTAAATCAACTATACTTCAATTTAAGAAAATGATTAAGCCTTGGGACTTCCCTAGTGGTCCAGTGGCTGGGACTCCACGCTCCCAATGCAGGGGGCCTGGGTTTGATCCCTGGTCAGGGAATTAGATCTGTCATGCTGCAACTAGGAGTTCGCATGCCACAACTAAAGACCATGCATGTGGGACTTCCCTGGAGGTCCAGTGGTGAGACTTCACCTTCCAATGCAGGGGGTGCGGGTTCAATCCCTGGTCACAGATCTGGGGTCCCGCATGCCTCAGGGCCAAAAAACCAAAACATAAAACATGGGCAGTATTGTAACAGATTCAATAAAGACTTCAAAAATGGTCCACATCAAAAAAATCTTTAAAAAAAAAGACCCCGCATGCCACAACTAAAAGATCCCGCATGTCACAGCAAAGATCCCGCATGCCACAACTAAGACCCAGTGCAGCCAAATAAATAAATAAATATTTTACAAAATATATTAAGCCTTAAGAGGCTACCATGTAAGGATGAGGCCTCATGTAGGTACTCTGATGAGCAGTCCCAGTCTTTAATCCTCCCAGCCCATATGCCAGAAACATGACTGAAGGAGCATTTATATCATTCCAGCCCCCAGCCATTGACATGCCCCCAGTCTTGGAGTCATCCCAGCTGAGGTCCAGATGGGGTGAACCATAGAAAAGTCATCTTTGCTGTGCCCTAATTCCTGACCCAGAGAATCTGTGAACATAGAAAAATGATTATTGTTGTATTCCAGCAAGTTTGGGGTAGTTTGTTACACAACATTAATAGCAGGGGTACTACCTGAATCAAGTGCCCAAGGGCCAGTGAAGCCAATTGTCCCACAGAAAAAAGAACCACTTCTCCAAAACCAGTAGTGCTCCCACTGAAAATGTTGCTCTAATACATTAATATATGTCTACTGGTCTGATGTTGCATTTTTCTCCTGCTCTCAATGTTGGTTTCTCTGGCTAAGCAGTTTGCAATTCTTATTTGAAGAGTGTAGCCTCTGAGAAAGATCTACTCACCCCGCAGGCAGTCTTCCTCATGTCCTTTCTGTCTTTATCCTATTTATAGCTCTGCTCTTGAGGTTAACTAAGAATCCCAAGATTAAACGTGTCTTTGTTCACTTACCCCTCTTTCTGCTGTGTTGTTTCTGGGAGCTGTTTCCAAATGCATGAAGAGATGGATGCTACTGAGATTAGGTGCGGGGGAAGAGACAGGGAATGATAGAACTTTAGTTCTCACCGGCTCAGTTGCTATTTATGGTCAGCAAAGTACCTGCATGCTGAGGTTAAATGCCGGCAGTGAGGGGGGTGCCGATTTTTTTCCCTGGTTTTTGACATCATCTGTCATATTCTGTTTCACAGGTAAGAGCTTATGGAAAGCAGTTTAAGAATATGTTTTCACAGTATGGAGGTTCCTCAAAAAACTAAAAATAGAGTTGCCATATGATCCAGCAATCCCATTCCTGGACATATATCTGGAGAAAACTCTGATTCAAAAAGATACATTCACCCCAATGTTCATTGCAGCACTATTTACAATAGCCAAGACACAGAAACGACCTAAATGTCCATTAACAGATGAATGGATAAAGATGTGGTACATATGTATAATAGAATACTACTCAGCCATCAAAAAGGATGAAATAATGCCATTTGCAGCAACATGGATGGACCTAAAGATGATCATACTAAGTGAAGAAAGTCTGAGAAAGACAAATATCATATGATATCACTTATGTGTGGAATCTAAAATATGACACAAATGAGGTTATCTACGAAACAGAACAGACTCACAGACATAGAGAAGAGACTTGTGGTTGACAAGGGGGAGGGGGGTGGGGGAGGGAAGGATTGAGAGTTTGGGGTTATCAGATGCAAACTATTATATATAGGATGGATCAACAAGGTCCTACTGTAGAGCACAGGGAACTCTACTCAATATCCTGTGATAAACCACAGTGGAAAAGAGTATGAAAAGGAATATATATGTGTATAACTGAATCACTTTGCTGTACAGCAGAAATTAACACAACATTGTGATCAACTATACTTCAATAAAATACATTTAAAAAAAAGAATATTTTTCAGTCCACCACCATCATCATCTTCAATAAAACAGTTAGTTGAAATTTTGCCTGGACTTTAGCCAGTATTCCTCTCATTTTGCCTACAGTGCCATTGCTATTCTTTCTCCTTTTCTGTATCTTTATGAGCCTTTTTTGTTTGTTTGTTTGTTTGTTTTTGCGGCACGCGGGCCTCTCACTATTGTGGCCTCTTCCGCTGCGCAGCGCAGGCTCCGGATGCACAGGCTCAGCGGCCATGGCTCACGGGCCCAGCCGCTCCGCGGCATGTGGGATCCTCCCGAACGGAGGCATGAACCCGTGTCCCCTGCATTGGCAGGCAGATTCTCAACCACTGCGCCACCAGGGAAGCCCCTATGAGCCTTTTAACAGGAAAGTATAAGCCAGCCTATCAGACATCTCTGGACAGTCCCTTTATGAACCCCAGTTGTAGACATGCTTTTAAAGGTTTTTGCCCTAGGAGTATACTTTCAATATTTTAACGTAAGATATAGAAGTTAAATGAGAGAATAGTCTGATATACGGGATTTAGCTCTAGTCCAGCTTTTCAGGAATGCATCTGTTCATGTCTTAAGGCATACATAAATAAATTGATAATTGGATATCAGTAGTTGGCTATATATGTGACACTTTTTCTGACACTACAAAATTTGGAAGGAATAGCGTTATGTTCTTTTAAGTATTTTTGATAGAATAGTATTTCAACTTCTGGTGTTTCAATGTGAATTTTAAATTTAATGTCAAGTTAATTGATTAAATACAGTATAACATCTAATGTCCTTCAAATACACCAAGTTAAATGGCAAGCTGCATGTTATTCTGTAATAATCCATTTTAACAAGTAAACAATAGTTGAAAACAGGTGATCTTTGAAAGATCTGTGAGTTAAAAAGTAAATAGAAGCATAATAGTTCAATTTGCCAGGTTCATGAGGCTGAGTCGTTTATGAGGAAATAGATCCCAATGAAGAACCATCAGTTAAAGATAACTACTGAAATTTGAAACAAAAACACAGGAATAACATATTGGCACTATCCATAATATATCTAAGAAGTGTTTCTTTTTATGTGGAATACAACATTGTAGCATTTCTGCATGAAAATTATTCAGTCACCTATTAAACATTCAGTTGTATTATGCTGTACATTACTTGAGGCTCCATCCATAAGACAAAATTCTCAAAGTAATTTTCCTAACTGAATCTATAACTCTTTCATCACCCTGATCCCTGAATATGCATGATTTCCCATTACTGTTTATAGTTAGGACTTCTGTCTTTGCAGTATATGGGCACACAAAGCTATGTTATATTTGCCATGGGAACTATAATTTTTAAGGCCCCTGTGCTTGTAACATCTTTACCTTTATTATATTACCGTAATGTAGATTTTGGGTTTTATAGAGGATCGCGTATCGAGGGAGCACAGTGTTGCACCAGTGAATGGACTGAGTTGTTAGTTACATGATGATGTGGCTTGTTCTTTTAAAGCAACAGTCAGAGAGCTCATGAGAGCGTCACAGGCAATTGACCCGATTCTAAGATTGGCTACCTTGTGTTTACCTTCATTCAAGATGCCCCAGGTTTTAGTCTTTCCTTGTATTAGAATGATTTGCCATGTCCTCTCCCAGGATTTGGCATTGCCTCCCACTAGGATAAGCACATTCATATACTGGATTCAGCCATATGACTTGCTTTAGCCAACAGAACATGGGCAGGAGTGCTGGTGTGCCAGTTTTGAGCTAAAGCCTTAAGAGTTACTGAATATTTCTACTTGTTCCTCTTGTACTTTTGCCACCTGCATGAGCAGAACACGAACAGCCCCTGTGTAGCTGCTGTCTCAGAATGAAGACGACGTGTGGAACAGACCTGAACTCAAGCTCAAAGCCTGGAGTCCAGCCTGGTCAGGTTTGGCCAAGTCTAGCCCAAGTGAGAGCATGTGAACCGCGACCAACCTGCAATTCCGTGGCCAGAAAAAGAAATGCTTCTGTAAGTCACTGAGATATTGGAGTCGTTTGTTATGCAACATTGTTGCAACAATGGCTAATTAATACCTCTCCCATTGTTGATGGTTCTCATGCATTTGTCTTCCTGTGTGTGTGCTTAGTGCTTTTGGCTGGCTGTCCAGATGGATGGAATCAACTGGAGCACGCCAAGGACCACATGAGACATTTTTGCTGGGAACTCCCAAGGTAGCAGAGATGTCGCATACCTTTGATGTTCATATTTCAGTCATCATTTTATAGGACTTCTAGGTGGGCATTCAGCATAAAAAGACTGGTGATTCAGGGTTCAACTATTTTCTATTGATGAGTTATGAGACATCCATTCAGATTGTAAGGACTTTGGTGAAATACTCTCTTCCTTTTACAACATGCATCTGGAGCATTTACATATTTGAGCAAGTATCTGGGCATTCTCATGAATTAACATGTGAACCTAATGAAGCTTCTTCATTTGAGTGGACCAAGTACTCGTATCTTGTTTATACCAAGGCCCTGCTTGCAGTGAACAGACTCTAGGAGAGCCCCCAGTTATCCCTGCCTCCTGGTATACGTGCCCTGTGTAATACCCTCCCCTTAAGTGTGGAAGGGACTCATCACTTTTAAAAAAACATTTATTTATTTATTTACCTATTTGGCTGCGCTGGGTCTTAGTTGCGGCACGCGGGATCTTCGATGTCGTGTGTAGGAGCTTCATTGTGGCATGCGGGCTCTTTTAGTTGCAGCATGCGGGATCTAGTTCCCTGACCGGGGGTAGAACCCGGGCCTCCGGCATTGCGAGCATGGAGTCTTAGCCACTGGACCACCAGGGAAGTCCCGGGACTTGTGACTTGTTTTTAACAAACAATATATTGTAAAGGTGATGGGAATGTCACTTCCATGACTATGTTACATAGGTTTGTGACCTCTGTCTTGCTAAGAAACCCTCTCTTGCTGATTTTGATGAAGCAAGCTACTATGTGATGAGCTGCCCTTTGGAGAGGTCCACTTGGCGAGAAACTAAGGCCCTTGGTCCTACAGCTGGCATGGAACTGAATTCTGCCAGTAACCATGTAAGCCTAGAAACAGATCTTTCCCCAGTCAAGCCTTGAGGTGAGACCACAGCCTCAGCCAACATCTTGACTGCAAATGTGTGAGAGATCCCAAAGCAGAGAACCTAGATAAACCACTCACAGACTCTGGACCTGCAGAAACTGTGAGATTATAAATGTATGTTTTTCTAAGCAACTATATTTGTGGTAATTTGTTACACTGCAGTAAGATGAGTAGAACACTGTTCAACCAGTTAGCAAGGTGATGATTTCCGTAATATGATACATATTTACTTTTAGCATAGCAAACATTTATTGGATACCTGTCAGATGCTAAGCACTTAAAACACTGCCAATGCCGAGATGAATAAGACATATCACTTGCCATTGAGGAACTCACCGTCTAGGCAACGTTGGACATCCAAGCATCTGGTCAACACAGAGGGGACAAACATTATAACAGGAATATGAAATAAATGGCATAAGCCATGTTACTTATTTTTGCTTTTCTTGGCACATTTTAAGCCTGCACCAGGAAAAAAATGAAAGGGTCTCATATGGAACACAGACATCATAAAATCATGTTGAGAGGTGTTTACCATGGAACCATCTGTACGTACCTGACCAAGAGTAAGTAATCCAATGGAAATCATTGCTATCACCTAGAACAAAAGCTTCAAAGAAATGGCTTTACATGATTGTGATCATGGCTCCAACATCTTTCCACAAAACGACTGAAAATTAACACTGATTGTCTACCTCCTATAAGTTCTTTTTCCTTATAGGATAATGTTTTTAGACATGGTGCTTTCAAAGTAACAAAGTTAAGATGTTACTTTTAGGGCTGTGCCATTTAGGCATATTAGTGGATACATCGTAGACGTTGGGTCAGTACAACAAAAATACCTTTGATTTTTGATGTCCGAAGTCCAGAATTTGCTATTTTGTGCATGCAAACAATGAATCCCAATCATTATGGCTTTATCTAGAATAATTTGCTCTTCCTACAGACTGCAGATGTATTTTTCTGATCGAGACTCCAAGATTTAAAATAATAAAATAAAAACATAATATCTATTTTTTAAATTGAATGGTTACCATGTGCTAAATATCTTGCTTAATAGTGGGTTATCTCAATTAATGCTCACAACAACCTGATAAATTAGAGACTGTCATCATCCTTATCCCACAGATGGAACTGAAGCCACAGAGGTTGAGTAGTTTACTAAAACTAAACTTGGTTGAGATTACACCGTTACCAAGTAAGGGGAACTGGGTTTGGACTTGAGCTATTCTACTCTGGTCCTATGCACTTAACCTCCATTCTATACTGCTTCCCAATGCCTCTGAATGCTCCGAGATTTTTAAGGGCAACTTTGAGCATAGGTGCTCTGGTGATAATAAAAAGCTTAATGGTGCAAACGTGGGTTTTGCAGTCTCAAAGTAGCTGATGTTCTTCATAGATCCATAAATGTTGACGTCATTTCCTCCAAGGGTGAGTGACGTATTTGTGTTTTAAAAATGTATCTAGACAGTCTTTCCTGAGATTCTTCACACAACAACTTAGTTAACAGAATATAATACCTTACATATTGTAGTGGGTAGGGTATCAGGTATGCAGCTTTCAGAAAGAGATTTTAAACGTTCAGTGGCTTCAATAAGGTAGAACTTTCTTTCCCTCTAATTTAAAGCTGTAGTGGGGCAGTAAAGGCTGGGGAGACAGCTTTCCGTGAAGCAAGCCAGGGACGCAGTTTCCTTCCATCTTACTGCTGTGCACCTTGAAGGCTGGGTCACCTTCTTCACACCACGTCTTGAAGGCTGGGTCACACCACGTCCGTGTGCCACGTGGCATGCATGCAGAGGAGGCAGTATATAGGGCCAGCACTTTTCTTTTAGGCAAGAAACGTGGAAAATGTACCCATTGTCCCCGCTTGCACTCCATGAGGAAAACAAAGTCACGTGGCCAAACCCAGCCACAAGGCAGCATGGGAAATGTAGTCTCTAGACAGGTGGCCACGAGGCTGGCTAAGCCTCAATTCCAGTGACAGAAGAGGAAAATAAATTTGGCAGGGAAGAGGAGCTAGCCGTCTATGACATATCGATATGCAGACACTATAAACAAATCAATTTCTGGTTTTGGCATTGTTTTGGGGGGCGGGTAGGCTCTCTGCAGAGTAATATACATGATTTAGATGTGAGTTAAAATGACTTTAAACCTAATATCACTGAAGTCTAATAACACTGACCAATTGGTTTTGTGCCTGCTAATAATACTGACGCTTTGACAACAGGGTTAGTAAATGGATAGTTGCTTTACATTAGGTGAGAACATTTTGAAATTATGTGTAAGAAGGTTGTATTGAGCAACTAATGGAAGGAATGCAGTGAACATGAATTGTTCTGTCTGCCAAGCATCCCTTTTCCCATCTGACAAATAGCCAGGAGCCTTCTTTAGGAAGGGTCCCTGTCTCACTCCTTGTGGCTGTCAGTGGGGTAGGGGGACACCTCATAAGTGCCTTCTGAGGAAAGCTGCCTTAAGTAGTTCTCTCTGAGTACAACTACTCAGGCTCTGTATTACCGCGGTGTAGATTCCATCGGATGACCGCAGCCCTAGGGCCCTAGTAACATGACGTCTTCCTGTGTCTCCTCAGCTAAGGGGTAGTACAGTTCCCCCTGCTGCTGCTAGTCTCTGGGTAACCTCCCCATGGCTTGTTTCGTTCTCAGTTCTTTCCTCACCCGTGTAACTCATTCCCTGTATTAGATTCTCTGCGTGTAAATAACTGAAATGGTTTCTAGTGTCCTGATAAGACGTAACTGATGAAACGGCCAACTCCATTGGGTTGTTACAGTTCTAGCTACATACAAAGACTAACCAGTTACCTTTTAATCCCAATTTTCAAATCTCTCTGAAAGAGAAGCTGATTGGCCTTGTTGGTTTCAGGTTCTTGATGGGGGTTGGAGGTGGGGAAAAGGGAGAGGTGATTGAGGGTTGGTGGGAGATAGCTCTTATTATGATCTACAAAAACAGCTGTGACAGTATCTGCTACAGGAACACAGGCTGGGGAGGGGGAGACCCAAATGGCCCATGTCATCCTACAATACTTTTAGTAATTTTTATTATTAGCCTAACAGCCTTTATTACAATGTTAATTATCTTTGTAGTCAAAATAACTCTTAATCTTTCTTATTTTCTTAATAGTGAAAGGCTTTAATCGTGTTGTTATCTCTACCTGGGGTTAGCTGCATTTTAATGGATGGGTCTGAGTGATGAAAAGGTTTTGAAAATGTAAAACAGAGAAGAATGAGAGAAGTTGGATTTCTTGATATGACTCATAATTGTGACCTGTAGCTCTAGCCTGAGGGTGGGCCAGGTAAAATCCTAGAATGGGGGTGGGTTTGAGTTCAGGTCCTCAGGGAGGCAGACACCAAGATGGGATTGGATATACAGAAGTTTAACTGAGAGAATAGCAGTGAAGGATAAAAGGAAGGGAGCAGGAACTTGGGAGAGAGACTTCAGACCACGATGCAGGTCTGACACCTGTAAAAGCTAAGAGGGAAGGAAGGAAGGAAGATTAACTAAGAAAGTCCCAAGACTGCAGGCAGTTCTAAGAAAGTTTTGACCAGGCCTGTGGGGAATCCTTGAGCCAAAGCTGCCCATTAGAGGAATCCTGTGTTAGTAGCCCTGCTGTGCTCTGTCAGCTGGGGAGCAGCCCAGCAGGAGTGTGGCCTCAGCATAAACACAATGGTGGACCCAAGGGGCAGAAAGAGTCTTACCAAAGTCTTATGTGTAAGGACTGTTCTTTTCTGTAAGCTATTTCCCAGAACACAAACTGGTGCGGGGATTTCTTAATAGTCTTCGTTCGCTTTCCATGAGTACGGGCTCTGGTAAATTTCAGTGTTGTCACTGCAAAGACTTTTTTTAAGGCCTAGGCCTGGAATTGGCACAGATTTGTGTGTGTGTGCGTGTGCCATATTCTATTGTTTAAAGCCATGACAGGTCCAGCCCAGATTCAAGGGAAGAGATTACACAAGAGCATGACTTCTGTGGAGGCATGGTTCATCGTGGGCCACCAAAATAATGGCGTCCCCCAGATTCTGAACCTTGGACTAGATATTTAGAGTGGAATGCTACTAGCATACCTGAGGTGGTAGCTGAAATTATTGGGTGGAATCAATCCATGGGTGTATCCATTGGTAAGTGCAAAAAGAGCCCACCAACAATGCAAACACACGAGAGCTGGGTTGTAATTTTCCTTTTTCTCAGAAGCCCTTGTTAACACTGTTTCTTGATCAACATTTATCCCAACATTTTCCTGGGTTTCTGTTGCTAGTTCTATTTCTTGAACATCTTCATCTCAATATTCACTAGTTTAACAGTAATGATGACTGGTCTAGCCAGAGCTACCAGTTAGTACGTTTTTACATTTTAATTAGTTTTTCCCGATTAAATCTGGCACGAGGCACTCACTTAACCTGTCCTGCTTCTGCAACAAAAAGGGCCCGCAGAAAGTGAGGGAATCCTCCCGTGCAGGGGAGGGTTTGTTTGTGAACAAAGGTCTCCCACGCAGGGACCTTCCTCTGAAACTAGCTAACCTTTGGAAATTTGACCTTTCTCGGCCTTCGTTTCCTTTTTGTGGACTCAACAGTATCAATTTCCATTGGGCTCTTTGTGAAGACAGGTTAACAAAAGACCATAAATCTTTTTAACTAGGCGAAGCATTTACCACTCTAATTAGCATTACCATTCATTCAAAGGCTTTCATATTGGCGAAACAGGCGAAAGCGGCACCTCGCTGTTTAAATCATGATTAAGCAGAGGTGGAGGCCAAGGCACAGCCTTTAAGCAGATCTGCATTTGGATAGTCAGTCAGTCATCCGACCTTTGCCGAGATACCATAATGCTAAAGACATACTGCCCTAGGTTATGAGGTAACATAAAATACAAGCCTAGTACTGTGGTTTGTAAAAAATAACTGTTATGTATTATTTCTCCACGAATTATACTTAAGTAGGTATGCACAAAATGCTAGTGACTCCCACAAACTAGAGTGGGCTACGTTTCACAGCGGAAGTGACATATTGGTTGGGTCTTGAAGCAGGAATAGGAGTCCACTCAGCTGCAAAAAGGAAATGTAAATTCTTAGGCAGGAGGGCCAGCCCCTCAGAAGGTCTCACCCTGGTAAGGTAGTGGTGGTGAGTGTGAGGGTCTAAGTCCCGGGCAGAGTCCCAGCCTCCAGCTGCGCGCTGGCGGAGAGGGGGTGTGGAAGGGAGAGAGGGAAAGGGGAAGGAATGGAAAGGGCGGGGGGGGGAAAAAAAAAAAAAAGCCCATCCTGCGCATGCGCTCTAGCGGCTGCGGAGGAGGGCTCGGCCCGCGGCTCCCTCTCCGCCTCGCGCCTCGCGGGGCCCCACAGGCCCGGCCCCGAGAGCAAGCGCGTCGCGCCCGCGCAGTCCCCGGGCCCCGGCGGGCGCCTGCGCACCAGCGTCCTGGGCGCGCGAGCCGCGGGGTTATTAGAGGTGGAGCGCGGGGAGGGCGCGAGGCAGGAGGCGGTCGCCGTTACGGCGCGGGCGTGGTCACGTGGCCGCTGGTCACCGCTGCCGCCACCCCCTCCCGGCCTGTTCTCTCTCTGGTCGGGTCCGGCCCGGCCGGCACCACGAGCGCCCAGCAGAGACTGAGGGAGAGAGAAAGGAGGGTAGGAGGAGGAGGATTCAGGGAGTAGGAGCTGGGGAGCCCTCCTGCGCCACAGGTAAAACCAAATAATGATGATAATCGTAAAGCAGCCCGGGCCCCCTGAGCGCCTCCGCCTTCCTCCAGTGCAGTCCCCACATGCAGACGCTCCCGCCCCGGTCTCCCCTCAGCCTCTCAGGACGAGTCCCGCCTCCCCTTGCTCCGCCGCCGCCTCCCTGGCAGGCCTGTGGTGCCGCCGCCGCCGCGGACGGGGACTCGCAGCGCTCTCCGCGTGTGCGCATCCCGGGCGGGCGGGGGCTGGGTGGCGGGAGAGTAGGCTCTTTCGCTCCGGGGCGGCGGGGCCGGGGGGCTGTTCCCCAGCCTGCCTGCCCTTTGGGGTCCCGGCCGCAGGGCCCCCTGCAGCGAGAAGGCAGAGCCTGGTGGCCGGCCCCGGGCTCCACTTCCTACTTGGTAGATTTCCCTGTTCTTTTCAGCCCCGGGCAGCACGCTTCCTTTGCGGGCCGGAAGCCAAAGGACCCGGAATCCCCAAATGTTTTAAAGTGCAGCCTTGAGAAGAGAAAAAAGCCTTTCATTTTTCAAGATGGAAACGTGACCTTGTTTGAGTACGACTTGAGTTTTTTCACCTGTAGGAACATGCAAGTTGAGGCCTTTCAGGATATGAGAAAACTTTGCAGAGGATGAACGTTGATTTTTTTTTTTTTTGAAGGGCTCACCGCCTCCTCCCGCCCCCCCCCCGTGCCGTTTCCTGGAAAAAGGAGCACCAACCTCCAAAACAATTTCCTGATTCTACAAGTGACCTAGAGTTTGTTCAGTAGCTATTAAGTAGTTTTACTTCCAGGATATGATTTATGTTTAAAATTCACATCTTTTAGATTTTTTTCTGAATAATTATCCGGAAAGAGTTTCGCTTGTCACCATCGAATTCTGACAACCCAAATTTTAGAATGCAGGTTGCACACCTTTGGGCCGGATTGCGCTGAAATTTCTAGACCCAGTCATTCTTTTGTATTCTTTGTACCACAAAATATAGCCCCAATATATGATTATGTAGTCCCTGTATATTATGAGCGTGCGCTGTTACACTGTTGAAAGTAAACCTTTGAGCACCTTTGATATCAGTGATAAATTCATTTATGTGTTGGTTAATACTCTTAAGGAGCTTTTCTGATTCTACGTCTTGGTAGTTTTCACATCTTATCTCTAAATTCAGTTGTAAACGAGCATTTTTAATTTTTACAGCTATCTGCAGTAGAGTCCTGTAGAGCAGTTCTTAAACTTCAGTGTGCCTAGGAGTCCCTTGGGGCTCCTGTTTAAATATGCAAATTCTGATTCAGTAGATCTGTGATGCAGCTTGGTATTCTTTATTTCTTATAAGCTCCTACCTGCGGCTGGAGAAGGAACCGTTCTTGAGTAGCAAGGATGTAGATTACTTGTTTGCCAAGAAATGAGGTGTATCAATGAACAAGTGCGTTTTAATAATTCACGTTTGGTGTAGAGGTGGCTTGAGATAAGAGACACATGGCAGGATGAACTGAGAGAGCTTGCCTAAGGGAAATCCCTTATGCAGAGTAAGCCAAGTCCAGGTCCCAGGGGAGGTGATAGCGGAACTGGGAGAACTCCCTCAACTAGGAAGAGTGCGGGTATCACGTGTGCACGCTGTGTGGTGCCTACGTCACTTGGCCTGCGAATATTCCATGGAAGCTTGGTGTACTTCTAATTGAAGGACTTGCTCAGCAGTGGGTAGTTGGATTTTTATCAACATAAAGGCTATGCATCATACTCTTGAAAGTTTCTTTTATTGGTGAACGTATTGAGTGTGTTGCTCTTTCTGTCACCCGTTCAACTGCAGCCTCAGTTGAGTAGTGCATTCCGGAGCCTTGGAAGCAAACTTGTAAACAATATAGGGTCTCCACCTGTCGATTTTTTTCCTGAATTTTAAAAAATGTAAATTGAAAAGTTTACGTTTAAAAAAAGTAAGTTGAAAAGTGTCACACGTAACTTTATATATTCATACTTTATATACATAAAAGTGGTTGTGCTTAAGTTTTGAAAAAGTTCATGGCAGTAGAACATCAACTATTTTTAGCACCGTAAATTTTATAGTCTTCATTCAAGTTCTTCACCATTGTTTTTCATGTTAAATAATATTATGACAGTACTTTTTTTCTTCCAGTTTGAGGTATAATTGATGTATAGCACTCTATGTAAGTAAGGTGTGGAGCATAATGATTTGGCTTACATCATGAAATGATTATTATGATAAGTTTAGTGAACATCCATTATCTCATAGATATTAAAGAAATAGAAAAAAATTTTTTTCCTTGTGATGAGAACTCTTAGGATTTAACAACTTTTTAACAACTCTTAACTTTCATATGCAACGTAAAACAGTGTTAATTATGTTTATCATGTTGTACGTTATATCCCTTGTACTTATTTATCTCATAACTGGAAGTTTGTACCTTTCGTCTGCCTTCATCCAACTCCCCCTCCCTCCACCCCTGGCTCTGTTAACCGCAAATTTGATCTCTTTTTCTTTTTATATTTATTTATGTATTTATTTATTTATATATTTATTTAACATCTTTATTGGAGTATAATTGCTTTACAATGGTGTGTTAGTTTCTGCTCTATAACAAAGTGAATCAGCTATATGTATACATAATCCCCATATCTCTTCCCTCTTGTGTCTCCCTCCCTCCCACCCTCCCTATCCCACCCCTCTAGGTGGTCACAGAGCACCGAGCTGATCTCCCTGTGCTATGCAGCTGCTTCCCACCAGCGAGCTATTTTACATTTGGTAGTGTGTATATGTCCATGCCACTCTCTCACTTCATCCCAGCTTACCCTTCCCCCTCCCCATGTCCTCTACATCTGCGTCTTTATTCCTGTCCTGACCCTAGGTTCTTCAGAACCATTGTTTTTTTTTTTGATTCCATATATGTGTGTTAGCATATGGTATTTGTTTTTCTCTTTCTGACTTACTTCACTCTGTATGATAGTCTCTAGGTCCTGATCTCTTTTTCTATGAGTTAGTTTTTGAAGTATAATTGACACACAACACTGTTATTTCCTATTACACAACATCTAGTTAAAATTTATCATCCTACAAAGCTATTACATAGTTACTGACTATAGTCCACACACTGTACATGTTATACCTGTGATTCATTTATTTTGCAACTGGAAATTTGTACCTTTTAATCCCCCTCACGCATTTCATTCCTCCTCCCACCTCTCTCGCAGCCACCTATTTGTTCTCTGTATATATAACTGTTTTGACTTTGTTATGTTTGTTCATTTGTTTTTTAGGTTTCACATGTAAGTGAAATCATACGGTATTTGTCTTTCTCTCTCTGACTCATTTCACTTAGCATAATACCTTATAGGTCCATCCATGTTGTTGCAAATGGAAAGATTTCATTCTTTTTTATGGCTGAGTAATATTGCATTTTGTGTGTGTGTGTGTGTGTGTGTGTGTGTGTGTGTATGTATGTAATACACACACACACACACCCCACATCTTCTTTATCCATTCATCTATTGATGGGCACTTAGGTTGCTTCCATATCTTGGCTATTGTAAATAATGTTGCAATAAATGTAGAGGTGCATCTAGTTTTTCTAATTAGTGTTTTTGTTTTCTTCATATAAATACCCAGGAGTGGCATTGCTGGAACTTTGGTAATTTTATTTTTAATTTTTTGAGAACTCTCAATACTGTTTTCCATAGTGGCTGCACCGATTCACATTCCCACCAATAGTGCACAAGGGTTCCCCTTTTTTCCACATCCTCACCAACACTTGTTATTTGTTGTCTTGTTGATAATAGCTATTCTGACAGGTGTGAGGTGATATCTCAATGTGGTTTTGATTTGCATTTCCCTGATGATTAGTAATGTTGAACGTCTTTTCATTTGCCTGTTGGCTATATATTCTTTGGAAAAATGTCTGTTGAGATCCTCTGCACATTTTTCAATCAGGTTGTTTTTTTTTAATGTTGAATTGTATGGGTTCTTTTTATATTTTTGATATTAACCCTTTATCAGATACATGATTTGGAAATAGCTTCTCCCATTCAGTAGCCAGCCTTTTCATTTTATTAATCATTTCTATTGCTGTGCAAAAGTTTTTAAGTTTGATGTAGTCCCATTTGTTAATTTTTACTTTTGTTTTCTTTGCCTGAGGAGACATATCCAAAAAAATATTACTAAGACTGATATCAAAGAGCTTACGACTTAGGTGTTCTTTAAGAAGTTTTATGGTTTCAGGTCTTACGTTTAAGTCATTAATCCATTTTGAATGTATTTTTCTGCATGGTGTGAGAGAGTAGTCCAGCTTGATTCTTTTGCATGTAGCTGTTCAGTTTCCCCAACATCATTTATTGAAGAGACTGTCTTTTCCCCATTGTATATTCTTGCCTCCTTTGTTGTAGATTAATTGCTCATGTAAGTATGGGTTCATTTCTGGGCTCTTTATTTTGTTCCATTAATGTTTGTGTCTGTTTTTGTGACAGTACCGTCCTGTTTTGATTAATGTAGCTTAGTAATATAGTTTGAAATCAGGGAGCGTGACACCTCCAGCTCTGTTCTTCTTTCTCAAGATTATTTTGGCTATTTGGGTTTTTTTTATGTTTCCATCCAAATATTAGAATTATTCTACTTCTGTGAAAAATACCCCTGGTATTTTGATAGGGATTGCATTGAATCTGCAGGTTGCTCTGGGTAGCATGGCCATTTTAACAATATTACTTCCTCCAGTCCATGAATACAATATATCTATCTGTGTTGTCTTTGATTTCTTTCATCAGTATCTGATAGTTTTCTGAGTCTAGATCTCTTACTTCCTTAGGTTTATTCCTAGATATTTTATTCTTTTTGATTTGATTATAAATGTGCTTAATTTATTATTTAATTTTTCTTTCTGATAGTTTGTTAATATATAGAAATGCAGTAGATTTGTGTATATTAATTTTGTATTCTGCGACTTTACCAAATCCTTGATGAGTTCTAGTAGTTCTTTGGCGGCATCTCTAGGATTTTCTATGGATAGTGTCATGTCATCTGCAGACAGTGACAGTTTTACTTTTTCCTTTCTAATTTGGATTCCTTTTATTTTGTTTTTCTTGTCTGATTGTTGTGGCTAGGACTCCCAATACTACGTTGAATAAAAGTTCCAGTACTGTGTTGAATGAAAGTGTTGAGAGTGGGCATCCTTGTCTTGTTCCTGATCTTAGAGGAAATGCTTTCTTCACTGTTGAGTGTGATGTTGGCTGTGGGCTTGTCACATATGGCCTTTATTATGTTGACGTATGTTCCCTCTCTACCCACTTTTCTGAGAGCTTTTATCATAAATGGATGCTGAATTTTGTCACAAGCCTTTTCTGGACCTATTGAGATGATTGTATGAGTTTTGTACTTCAGTTTGTTAATGTGGCATATCACATTAATGGATTTGCAGATATTGAACCATCTTTGCATTCCTGGAAGAAATTCCTCTTGATCACGGTGTATGGTCCTTTTAATGTATTGTTGGATTTGATTTGCTAATATTTTGTTGAGGATTTTTGCATGTATGTTCATCAGTGATATTGGTCTGTAATTTTCTTTTTTTGTGTATCTTTGACTGACTTTGGCATCAGAGTGATGCTGGCTTCATAGAATGGGTTTGGAAGTGTTCCTTCCTCTGCAATTTTTTGGAATAGTTTGAGAAGGATAGGTGTTAACTCTTCTCTGAGTTTTTGGAAGAATTAATCTGTGAAGCCATCTGGTCCTTGGACTTTTGTTTGTTGGAAGTTTTTAAAATTACCGATTCAACTTCATTACTGCTAATTGGTCTGTTCATATTTTCTGTTTCTTCTTGGTTCAGTCTTAGGAGATTGTACCTTTCTAAGAATTTGTCCATTTCTTCTAGGTTGTCCATTTATTGGTATACAGTTGTACATAGGAATCTCTTATGATCCTTTTTATTTCTGTGGTGTCATTTGTAACTTCTTTTTTATTTCTGGTTTCCATTTGCATGGAGTACCTTTTTTCATCCCCCTAACTTTTAGTCTGTGTGTGTCTTTACATCTGAAGTGAGTCTCTTTTTAGGTAACATATATATGGGTCTTATTTTGTATCCATTCAGCCACTCTTCATCTTTTGATTGGAGCATTTAGTCCATTTACATTTAAAGTAATTATTGATAGGTGTGTACTTACTGCCGTTTTGTAATTGTTTTCTGGTTATTTTCATAATTTATTCCTTTTTTCTCCTTTTGATTTGGTGACTATCTTTAGTGTTATTTTTGTATTCCTTTCTCTTTTTTGCATGTGTATTTAGTATAGATTTTTGGTTTGTGATTAACATGAGGTATATGTGTGTATATATATATATATATATATATATATACATGTTCATCATATATATCTATATCTGTATATCCGTATAGTTATGATTGTTTTAAGTTGATGATCTTTTAGGTTCAAATGTGTTTTAACAACTGTGCATTTTTAACCCCTTCCCCCAGTTTACCGTTTTTGACATCATATTTTACATCTGTTTATTTTGTGTATCCCTTAACTATTTGTTGTGGATGTTTTTACAAGTTTTGTCCTTTTACTTTTCTACTAGCTTTATAAGTGGTTGATTGACTACTGTATATTCGCCTTTACCAATGAGTGTTCCTTTTGTAATTTTCATATTTCTAGTTGTGGCCCTTTATTTTTCGCTTAGACAAGTCCTTTTAACATTTCTTGTAAAGCCAGTTTAGTGAGGTTGAGCTCCTTTAGCTTTTGCTTGCCTGTAAAACTTTTGATCTCTCCATCAAATCTGAATGAAAGCTTTGGCAGGAAGAGTGTTGATGGTAGATTTTTTCCTTTCATCATTTTAACTGTTTATATTGTGCCACTTCTTCCCAGCCTGCAATATTTCTGCTGAAAAGTCAGCTTATAGCCTTATCAAATTTTTCTCATATGTAACTTGTTGCTTTTTCCTTGCTGCTTTTAATATTCTCTCTTGATTTTTAATTTTTGCCATTTTAGATACAGTGTGTCTTGGTTTGATCCTCTTCGGGTTCATGCTGCTTAGGATTCTCTGTGCTTCCTGGACCTGGATGTCTGTTTCCTTTCCTAGGTTAGAGAAGTTTTTGGCTATTATGTTTTCAAATATGTTATTTGCCCCTTTCTCTCTTCTCCACCTGTTGAGTGTGATGTTGGCTGTGGGCTTGTCATATATGGTCTTTATTATGTTGACGTATGTTCCCTCTCTACCCACTTTTCTGAGAGCTTTTATCATAAATGGATGCTGAATTTGAGGGGGATATTTGAGGGGGATTGACTGGGTTACTGACTTTTTATTTGGCTAGTAACGACAATAAGAAACTAAACATTGGTCATCATTATCGTATTTAATTCTGAGAAGGTAAGAATGACAGCCTTAGAATGAAGAATGGTATTTTAAGTTGAATAAATTGTGTTTCATAAAAATATATATGTCATCTGTCCCCCACCGCTTTCTGTCTCAGACTACTGAAAACTTTGTCCCACATCAGCCCAGTCTGAGGAATGGTGCTTGTACACCTGGTCTAAAACATTTCTCTTAACGTGGACAGATCATTAAAATGGCAGTGCTATAGAGTTTGTGTACTAGAACTTAAGAACTGAAAGGTTGTGAATGGGGGCAGTTGTGGGCGGGGAGGGAGATGGGGGAGGGCCAGGGGCTAATTCCAGTGGCATTACTTTTCTATTAACTGGGATAATAGTAAGTTTGAGAAGGAGGTCAATATAACAGCAAATCTGTGTTGTAAATGTTTTCTCCATGCTTGTTCTTTACTGTGATGTCTCATAATGCCATGCTGGCCAGTTACTTAGCCTCACAGTGCCTCACTTTTCTCATCTTTAAAATGAGGATAGTAATAGAAACTACCTCACAAAGTTGTTTTGAGGATTAAATGATTATATGTGTTTGTATACGTGTGTATATACACATAAACACATGTAATATATGTATTATACCTATGCTGTTCTTA
Organism: Phocoena sinus; assembly: GCF_008692025.1. Taxonomy (NCBI): domain Eukaryota; kingdom Metazoa; phylum Chordata; class Mammalia; order Artiodactyla; family Phocoenidae; genus Phocoena; species Phocoena sinus. Next base: position 8,808,167 of record NC_045766.1, read on the forward strand.
TGTTATATGTAAATGTTACATACACGTGTGTGTGTGTGTGTGTGTGTGTGCGCGCGTATATATATCTATATCTATCTATCTATCTATCTATATATATGACGTACATGTAGATAAACAGTTGTCCCTTGGTATTGGCAGGGGATTTGTTCCAGGACCCCTGTGGATACCAAAATCTGTGGATGCTCAAGTCCCTTATAGAAGATGGCATAATATTTGCATATAGTATACACACATCCTTAAGCATACTTTAGATCATCTCTAGATTACTTATAATACCTAATGCAATGTAAGTACTATGTAAATGGTTGCCGGAGCCTGGCAAATTCAAGTTTTGTTTTTGTGGACTTTTTGGAATTTTTTTTTTTCCCCTGAATATCTTTGATTCATGATTGATTGAATTTGCAGATGTGAAACCAGAGTATATGGAGGGCTGACTGTATATATACATACAGTACTTAGATAGTATCTGGTACATAGCTAATGCTACCATCTAAGTGTTAGATATTATGTTCTGCTATGGATAATCTGCAGTGGTTGGTCATATCCACATATTCAAGACTGACTATATTTGAATGAACTTAATGGAAATCGTACATTTATTTGGTATAAGGCTGTAGGGCCAAGAAAACAGAAAATTTGTGCTGTTTTGGATGAAAATACAAGATTGGTATAGTAATGATTTTATCCCTTTGGAGATTTAAATATGAATAAATATGGTTTGGCAGCTCAGATCTTTCAAAACAAAGAAGTAAGGCTGTAGAAACAATAAAAGATGTCTTTGGTGGTGGTATAAAAGGATTAGTTTAAAATTTTCAAGTGTAGTGTTATGAAGCTCAGAACAAGATAACCTTTTTCTGGAGGCTTCTCTGATCATAACTTTTACCTTCCTCAACTGACTTGTTTCTCCTTGAAATAATTCATCTTTCTTTGCATCCTCCAAACTTGATCTGTAGTCCCTTATCTGAAACCCACGGTGGCATATGTGTCTCAGAAGTAAAAAGGTTTCGGAATTTAGAAAATTAATATGGTGCATATGCTGTATATCATGAAACCTCCTGTGGGTAGGAGCAGTCACCCCATAATCAGACACATTAATGTTCCCAGCGAAATTACACATCTTCGCACTAAAAAGAATAAAAAAGACTATAAAAAACCTTACATTAGTTAGGCCATGTTTCTCTGACAGCTTAGAAAGTAATTTTTAGGTTTTAGAGCTTTTTGGATTTTTGGAGTTGGAGATAAGGGATTGAGGTCTGTGTGTCTGTGTATGTGTGTCGGTGTGTGTATATATATTTTTTCGTATTTATATTCATCATAGTGCCTGTCTCCTTGAGTAGACAGAGAACTGGAATATAGGATCTGTGTGTTAGCATTTGGTATCTTTAGCATCTATAGGGCCTGGCATGCAGTAGGTGCTCATTAAATGTCCATTAGTTTGGATGAAAAACATCTAAAGATAATATCATTCAGTCATTGTTCTGTGCTGCATGTTGTATCTGTGGCTGACTCAATGAAAATATTTAATAATTTCAGATTTATTATTTTTTTAACTCAATTGCCCAGGAAAGTCGGTTATTGGACAACTTGTTTTGAAACAAAAGAGATTTGAAATAGTCATTACAGAGGATTGCAAATTTTCATAAATTTGTATTGACAAGAATGCTTATCTTGACCTTTTTATGGGTCATGAAGTCTATATTTAGAAGAATGATTTACTTTTTAAAATTGATTGGATTTAGTTATATATGATAATTACGATAAACTAGTTGTGGTATATCTGTCTAAAGAAAATGCTGGCATGGGTGAATATCTTAGGTCAAATAATCACAGTATGATAATCTAGATAGCCATTAGAAAAAAGGTGGTTTTTTTTCCTGTTACAAAAAGTAATGCTTATTGTGGAAATTTTATAAAAATGAATTATCAAAAATAATCACGTGGACTGTTGGATAGTTCTTAAAGTTCTCTTCAAGGGTTATCGTGCTTGGAGAGGCTGAAAATAAAGTCAGGTTTGTAGTACAAGTACTAGTTTAGAAAGCTAAGTAACAAATGTTGGTTAGCGGGAATGTTTTATGTTTTAGTGTTACTAAAAGTTTTGTCCCTAAGTAAGATAAAAAGGTTGAACCTAAAGTAATGAGGTCTCCACTTCCAAATAGTGGGGTCTTCAGAATAATTAGATCAGTGAGAAGTAAGCTCCCACTTCTGATATGACCACCTTGGGGGAGATGCACTGCCTTCTGATGGAGTTGGGATGAAGACTGAGCCCAACTCACAGGCTCTGGCTGCAGAGGCAAGCATTTTGTTTGCTGATAACCAGTGGGGATCAGAATCAACCCCTTGAGAGTTTCCCAGAATGCTACCTTTGGAGTTGTTGCAGGAATCCAAGAGGAGTTACTAACACTGTATCTCTTGCCATCTTGGGGTGAGATAGTAGATTGATTGCCCTGGATCCCTTGTAGGATTTGGGGGTGAAGGTGGATTTTATAGGAGATGGGCAGATGGTACCACTATGTTGGTTTTTGTCTGCTGCATTCATTAAACTAGACTTCTTTTTCTTCATGAAGTCCAAGAATCTTGGGGTAAGAATGCTTATTTTGATAGGTCAGTGTGTACGGTGTGGGGAGGATTGGGATAAATTGCCTCCCTTCTCCAATCTGCATTTCTCTTGACTAATTTAGAGTTAATTTTAATTTATTTATCCTGTGTTGTGTGTATGTAAATTGTAGCTATACACAGCTAAACATGTGTATATGTAAATAATACCTAATTTTTAAAAAATTAATTATTTTGGCTGTGTTGTGTCTTCATTGTTGCACGGGCTTTCTCTAGTTGTGGCGAGTGGGGGCTACTCCTTGTTGCGGTGTGTGGGCTTCTCATTGCAGTGGCGTCTCTTGTGGAGCATGGGCTCTAGGTGCATGGGCTTCAGTAGTTGTGGCATGCGGGCTCAGTAGTTGTGGCTTGTGGGCTCTAGAGCACAGGCTCAGTAGTTGTGGCACACGGGCTTAGTTGCTCCACGGCATGTGGGGTCTTCCTGGACTAGGGCTCGAACCCGTGTCCCCTGCATTGGCAGGTGGATTCTTAACCACTGCACCACCAGGGAAGCCCTGTCTTTTTTAACTAAAAGTGATTCTTGCTATTTTGCTGCTTGCATTTATTTTTCATTTAATATTTTATGTTACTTCTGTTACTACTTTTCCGCATACTTTTTGGTCACTCCATACTATTTCATTGTATGAATGGGCTGTAAGTAGTCCTCCATCCTTGGACACCTAGATTTCTCTCAATCTTTCTGATGAGAAGTGATACACTAAATATTATTGTATTGATAGCTCATGTCCCTTTGTGCCTGTGCATTATTGTTAATTTAGGATAAACTGTGGTGAGTGGAATTAGCAGGTCAAAAGATAATTTAACAGTTTTGTTACATTTGGCTAAATTGCCCACAAGGAAGGTTGTACCACTTTACCCTTTACTACAAAACTGTTTGAGAGGCCCTGTACCTATTGTTATTGGGTATTATCTTATCTTTCTTTATTTTAATAGCTTTATTTGGGTATATGTGACTTTATCACATTTTTTTTGTTTTCTTACAGTTTTAAACATTTTATGTAGTTAGATCTTGCTCTTCTTTTATTTATCTTGTAGAGCTTTTCCTACCTTATGGTTATATAGCTATTATTTTATATTTTCAACCGTTTTCGTAGTTTAAATTTAAAACTTTGGGTTTGCAGTTATTCCAGAACATGTTGAGTGGCATAGTGTGAAGTGGTACAAAAAGTTCTAAGCTTTTTAAAAATTAAATTAAATTAATTAATTTATTTTGGTTGTGCTGGGTCTTAGTTGCAGCAGTCATGCTCCTTAGTTGTGGCTTGCCTGCTTCTTAGTTGTGGCCGGCGGACTCCTTAGTTGCAGCCAGTAGGCTCCTTAGTTGTGGCTTGCATGCTCTTTAGTTGTGTCTTGACTGCTTCTTAGTTGGGGCCAGTGGGCTACTTAGTTGCAGCTGGTGGCTCCTTAGTTGCAGTTGCAGTCTCCTTAGTTGCAGCATGTGTGCTCCTTAGTTGCAGCATGTGAGGTCCTTAGTTGTGGTATGCAAACTCTTAGTTGAGGCATGCATGTGGGATCTAGTTCCCTGACCAGGGATCAAACCCAGGCCCCCTGCATTGGGAGCTCAGAGTCTCACCCACTGTGCCACCAGGGAAGTCCCTAAAAAATTCTAAGGTTTTTGATCAGCTAGTTTACTCAGTACTCCTTAATGAATGACCTATTCTTTCTCCATAGATATCAGAAGATTTGTCATTTGGTCTTCTAGTCAGTCACACAGTATTTTATTTTTTATTGTTGTGAATAGGATTTTCCTGCGTGTGTGTGTGTGTGTGTGTGTGTATGTGTATTTTTGCCACCAGTCAATTTCTGGTAAATAGAAAAGCTGTTGATGTTTTGTGTGTATTTATTTTGTAACCAGTCACTTTCTGACTCTATCATCACAGCTTTTCAGTTGATTCTCTTACCTTTTCCAGGTAGATAAGCATACGACCTGAAGCTAGCCATTTTTGTAGAGAGATCAAATTGTGCATCTTGTTGGCTTCTTGGAGTATCAAGCATCATGAGTTTCTTTTTCTGGTCAGGTGGTGTAATGTTCTACTCCTCATGGTGAGTTTTCTTTTCAAGCTATGGTCCTTCTATGGTCCACTTAAAGTTCTCTAACCCAAAGCCTGTGATTTTCAAAATTGAGTGTAGTGGAGGCCTTTGGGAAGTGATCAGTAGACCAGGAGGCAGCGAAGGTGGGGTAGAATGGGAGAGACAGGGATGGGGAAGTGCCTGATATGCCAGCTCTTCCTTCTCTGGCCCCCTTTCTGATTATCTTTCTGGACTTCTTCGATTTTGCCCTTTTTAATGATTTTCTGGCTTCTTATTTAATTCTCCAGATATACCTTGTTTTCTCCCTACCTTCCTTCCTTCCTTCCTTTCCTTCCTTCCTTTCCTTCCTTTCCCTTCCTTCCTTCCTTCCTTCCTTCCTTCCTTCCTTCCTTCCTTCCTTCCTTCCTTCCTTCCTTCCTTCCTTCCTTCCTTCCTTCCTTCCTTCCTTTCTTTCTTTCTTTCTTTCTTTCTTTCTTTCTTTCTTTCTTTCTTTCTTTCTCCCTTCCCCTCCCCTTCCCCTCCCCTTCCCCTCCCCTCCCCTCCCCTCCCTCCTTTTTACTCTGATCCGGAATACAGATGCAGTAGTCTGGGAAGTAGTCCTGAGCAGTCCCTCTGATTTCCTTCCTTATTGTCCCTAAAACTACTGCAAAATACGCTGACCAGTGGCCACCAAGCATCCTGTCATGCAAAGGGTGTGGCAAGACATTGATTAAACTTAGGTTTCCTCATAACATAAAACCACTGTTTTGGAAGCATTAACAAAATGAGAGAGACATACTTTATAAAGACAGATTGCGAGAGGATTTGTAGAGTTGTAGCTGGGTGGTTGAGGACTCCAGAGGATACAGTGAGAGATTAGTGTTACAAAGAGGGAACAGGCTTCTGAAGAGTCTGTTATCTTAGGTCTCCAACCGATTTCTTCCCTGGGCTTTAGACCTGGGGATCCGATTGCCTGTTGGATAACTCCACTTTTGGGTGGCCCACAGAAAGCTCAATTTCAGTATGTGTGCAACTGAATTTACCGTCTTTTCTTAGAAAACCTATTCCCCCTCCCAACTTTATTATCTCACTGGTTGGCACCTCCATCTCTCTAGTTGTTCAAAGCCAGAAACCTGGCAGACACACTTTATTCCCTTTTCCCAAGTCCTCACATAAAGGCATCATGCTCTGTGGATTCTACCTCTTTAATCCAATGTCTGTTTATCCCCACTACTTCTACTCTGGTATATCATCTTTGGATGTCTAGATCATCAGCTCTTGCTTATGTTTCTGTAAGGTTGTCTCATTGGTGTCCCTGTAGCCTGATGATCTCTTTAAGCTCTCATCTGATTCTCTTAACACTGTAGTGTAAAACCCTTCAATGCAGCCCTCCCTCAGTATCTATCAGGGATTGGTTCCAGGACCCCCAGCAGATATTGAAGTCCACAGATGCACAAGTTACTTGCAGTCGGCCACGTATCGGCGGGTTCTGCATCCACAGATTCAACCAACCATGGACGGAATATGCAGGGAACCCGCTTATAAGGTGGGCTGAACTGTGGTCTCCATCACCTATTTCTCAGTCTTGAGTCTCCTTCTTCTGCCTCCCCTATACTCTGTGATTTCATTATAAAGTACTGAAATCTTTGAGTTTTTGGAACCACTTATGATTTTGCTCACCTCAAGCTTGGAATATTCTATCTCTGATCTTACTGACTTCTTGTGAGGTCTCAGCTTAAATGCCACTGCTCCAGAAAGCTTACTTAAACCACTAAGTCTGTGTTGTACCCTTCCTGTTTGGCCAAATAACCTGTACTACAACATAACATTTATTATGTATTAGCCTGTTTCCCACTTTTGACTGCTCTGTGAGCTCCAAGGCCACGTACATCACCTTTACTCTTACTCCTGGTGCTGTGCCTATTAAAAGTAGATGTCCCGTAACAGGTACTGTTCTAGGTGCTGAAAATAGAGCAGTAAATAAGAGGCTGTTCCAGTTATTAGCTGCTGTGTCATAAGCTACTCCAAACCTTACTAACTTAAGACAACAGTAATATTTATTTACTCATGATTTTATAATTTGTATAGGACATGGTATGGGAGGGGAGGTTTTTCTCTGTTTCACTTGGTGTCCACTTAATTGGAGGTCATAGTTTCTACTTCTAAGATGGCTCACTCACAAGGCTGACAGTTGATGCTGGCTGCTCTCTGGGAGCTAAACTAGGCTGTTGATCACAGTACCTACGTGAGGCCTCTCGATGTGGCCTGGGTGTGACTGGTGGACTCTGAGAGTGAGTGTCCCAAGAACAAGCATTCTAAGAGGTAGGAGATAGAAGCAACTAGCGCTCTTAATGATTAGGCTTAAAACTGATGAGCGTTACTTCTGCTGTATTCTATTGATTAAATAGATAGTCAACCTAGGTTCAATGGGAGGAGAATTAAACTCCATCTTCTGGTGCAGAAAGTGACAGAAAATTTATGACCATGTTTAATCCACCACACAGACCTAAAAAACAAAAAAATAAAACTATAAAAATTATTGGATTAGTTAATTTGTCTATACTTTCATTCTCCCAAGAATCATGATAATATATCGTTAATTTAAAAAAAAGTACAATATAAAGTGAAATTTTAAAAAGTAACTTCAATTCCCAGTCTTTTAAAGCAATAATTATATTTCTTTTTCTGTTATTATTTATATAGTTTCTTAATTTTTAATTGAGCATATAACTCCTTTTTAATTGGTTTTGTGTTCTATTTTTATTTTTAAAATAAATTTATTTATTTATTTTATTTTTGTCTGCGTGGGGTCTTAGTTGCTGCGCGTGGGCTTTCTTTAGTTGTGGCGAGTGTGGGCTTCTCATTGTGGTGGCTTCTCTTGTTGCGGAGCACTGGCTCTAGCCGTGCAGGCTTCAGTAGTTGTGGCACACGGGCTTATCTGCTCCGCGGCACGTGGGATCTTCCTGGACCAGGGCTTGAACCCGTGTCCCCTGCCTTGGCAGGCGGATTCCTAACCACTGTGCCACCAGGGAAGCCCTGTGTTCTGTTTTTAAATTTTATCTTTCATAAGTCCTCATGCACTGATGTTATATTTCTAGGTATATTTCTAGAAGTGATATTATCGTATCTAAGGGTATGTATAATTTAGATTTTGATACTTACTACCAAACTGCCTAATAGATAATATTAATTTGTACTGCAGCTTTTAGTGCAGGGTATAAATTGTATTTTCCCATAATCTGGCTACCAGATGGTATTGTAAATCATTGCTTTTAGTTAAGCTGTTGGCAAAAGTTGATAGGTTGCTTTTATTCTTATTTCTTTGATGCCCTTTTCAAGCCTTTTGTCCATTTCTGGGGGGTGTTTATTTTCTTATTGACCTGCAAGAGCTTTTTGTGGGTTATAGATTTGAACTTTGCTTATTACATATCTTGTAAATATACTGAATTTGGTTTCTCAATTTTGCTTATACATTTTACAAATTCTTATGAAGAATTATTACATTTTTATGTAGTTCCATATATTAGTCTTTTTCTTTATGATTTTGTTTCTTGGCAGAAACAAGTTTGAACTCAGTTCTCCAATTCTCCCTTATTTGTCATCTTTTTACAACTCTGGTCAATCTTCCAGTAGTTTCAAATGTAGAATTTTTGCACATTATACATATTGCTGGGGCGGGCGGGGGGAAGATGAGTAGACCAATAAATTCCTTAGCAATTATACAGATGTCTATTTGGGGGATTAATTTCAGAATCTTGTCCATCTCTTAATTGTCTTATAATAAAATGGAATTGATATGTTTTGGAATTTGGCAAATTTCTGTCCTAGACAGTACCAGAGAATCAAGGTGAATAAAGACAAATTGTTCCTTGGTGTCAGTGTTGCTCTTTCCCACAAAATGAAACTTTCAGTGATTGAAATATAAAAATACAAAACCTTTTAAAATTGAAAACAGGATAATATGGTCAGCTAGGTTGTGTGGACAAAGTTATCAACAATGCCTTGAAAAGAATTAGAAATGCTAGAAAACAGTCTTTTTTTCCCTTAAAAGTTAACATGACAAAAAGAAATTACCAGGCCAAAATCTGCATGAAAGTGGGAATTCAGAGAAGTAAGCAGAATGTTAAAACTGCTTTTCCTCTGAGGACATTTGCCATATTCCAGGGAACTTTTACTTGGGTTTTGAAGGCCTCATAAGGCACAAGGTATAGAAATTAAAGCCTAGATAGGCCCAAGGAGAGGAGTTTAATAGGAAATTCCTTCTCCATAAAACTGAGACTTCAAAGAGCTATGTCTATAGAGTGTGGTTAAATCAAGTTTAAAACCCTCACCATGCTCTTGATCACAGGAGGCTGCAAGAATAGTTGTCTTGGACCTGAAAAAACACCTGTTCCTAAGAAGTTATAACCAGAGGTCTTCCCTCCTCTTGATTTGCAGCTCATATTCAGTGTCACCTGGGTGGTACAAATATTATCTCAAGTTGTGAATTTAAAGTGGTTCTAGGTGCCTGGGAGAAGCAAATGAAAGTCCTTTCAGGTAGAATACGTTTTTATCTTAGGTCCTAGGAAATTCCCACAAATAATTTTCCAGAGAATTAGCCCACAGTAAAAGATAACCAACCACACAAGGAAACAAGGCACCATGAGTGAGAGCAGCAGAAACAATTGACAGAAGTAGGTCCTCAGAAACTTCAGGTTTTGGAATGATCAGACAGTGATTAAAAAACAACTGTTTATTATGTTTACATAAAGGTGGAAAATAACTGCAGGGAATGAGAAATTTAGCAGATTTGAAAAAGACCTGAACATAACTTCTAGAAATAAAAAATAATAATTATAATGAAAAACTCAGTGAGTATGGTTAATGGTAGATTAAATACAACTAAAGAGAATTAATGAATTGGACATAGGAGAGAACAAATTATTCAGAATGTAGCACAGAAAGACAAGGAAATGGGTAAAAAGAAAGGGATTAAGATTTATAGAACACAGAATGAGAAGCTTTAACTGTATTTCAACAGTTTTCTAATTGTAGAAGGGAGAAATAATGGGAAAGGGGGCATTGTTTGAAGATATAATAGCTGAGGATTTTCCAGGACTGATGAAAAACAGGAGTTCACAAATTGAGTAAGTTCAGAGAAATACAAGCAGAATAGCTAAAAAGAAGTATACATCTAGACACATCATATTGACATGGAGAGCACCAGCAATGAAGAGAGCATCTTAAAAGTTGGCAGCAAACAAAAGACAGACTACCTTTAAGCTAGCTGTGGCAGTTATGCTGACAGCTCAGGAGCAGAAATGGAAGTCAGAAAACAGTGGGATGATATCTCAGTGTGCTGGGATAAAATTGCCAGCTTAGTACTCTATGCCCATTAAAAATACATTTCAAGAGTAAGGGTGAACTAATGACATTGTCAGACAGAATTTTGAAATATTATTCTCTGATAGTAAAGAAAACATATGGATAGATATAATTTCTGATTGATTCTGGTATTTAGAATGAAGGATTCTAATAGAACTAAGCAATTCTGAGCTCCACATAGTTATTTTATTCTTAGAAAATTGTTGTGTTTATACTTAATAAACGGAGATACTGTTTGGCAATATTTTTACCAATATAATACTCCAACTTTTGGATCTCTTCTCTGTTCAGAATCTTCAGTGTTGTTGTAGGAAACCTTTTGCGGTGATTAATGCATACCTTTAAGTCTTGCTGAATCAATAATGGAACTTTTAATATTCATATTTTTTTGAAATGTTTTAAAAATTTTATTTTATTTTTGGCTGCATTGGGTCTTTGTTGCTGAAGTTAAGACAAGAGAATCTGGAGAAAATTGTGTCTTGGATTTGCAAAAATAATTCCTGGAAATGACTTTATTTTCTTCTCCCAGTCCTAAATTCAGATTTCTGGAAAAAAATAGTGGGAGATGTTTTTTTAACCCATGAATAAGATTAGTATAAATGAGAATCTAGAATTTGTGGGAAGAACAAATAGACCTTAAAGTTAGTCAGATGGACCTACGTTAGAATCTGGCTCCACCATTTAGTAATTCACTCTTGGTCATGTGACTTAACTCTTCTGACACTTAGTTTTCTTATCTGTAAAATGGGGGTAAGACTGCCTTGTGGGTATATCCTGGGGAATAGAGGAGCAGTGTTTGTAAAAAGCCCTGAGTACAGTCCATGGATCTTAGTGGGTTCCCAACTCATTGTTACTGCTGAGTGACGAACAGTGAATTGAATCTGGCAAGGAATTTGAAATTGTTTGTTGTACAAATGACATAAAAAAGTTGATCATACTTTTCATGTTGAAGAGTCATGGACACTGAAAGTAATGAGAAACTTTCTTTGCAGTTAAGAAATTGTCAGAGTGTGTCAATTTCACCTGTTCAGTTGGTGGTTAATTTTGCCTCACATCAGGTTAGGCAGCTTTCCCTTCTTCATGGCAGGTAAGAAGGAAAGATCAAGTCAGTGACTTGCTTTATAAAGGTAAAAAGATTTCCAGCCACAACACACACACACACACACACACACACACACACACACACACACACATTTCAGTCTCCCAAGGTCAGAGTTCATGGTGACAGTTAATTTATGGCAAACCTGAATATTTTAGGAATTCAGTCTGAAAACTGGTTATGAAGTATGTGGTTAAAACTTTATGCTTTAGTTTTCAGAAGTTAAATAAATTCATTAGCCTCTGATAATTTAGAATAAGAGCTATCAGAGCACTCTTGCTATTTGAATTGAGAAATCTAACTTCTATAAAATATTTAGATCTAGATTTTCCTTTCTCTGCTTCTTTTTGTTTATAGTCAAGACATGAAATAGAATCTTTTAAATGTGGAATTACTTGTACACCTTGCAAGTTATTTTCTAGTTTTTTCTTTATTCAGTTTTCCCTCATTGAGTAGTGATAACTATGTAGAATGTATTAGCTGACTGCATTTTTAATCCATACTTATTATAGCAAAATTACAAAAATTTATAATGAAGACAATTCAGAAGTTTTTATTTTTGGAACTTGACATCATTTTAGAATGTTGGTTATAGTGATATGTTATATTTGTAGCTTTTGAGTTTATTCAGGTTACAGAGACAAAGACTAAAAACAAATCAGGCATTTCTTGTCTTTCACGAAGTTCTGGGATTTCCAGTCAAATACTTTGAAAATAAATTGGGTAAAGATAGTGACACAACTTTATCCAAATATACACATATGCTTCCTATTAAACATCCTAAATGTTTTAATTTTCTTGATTTACTTTGGACACTCAAGTGATGCAGAAATTGAGCAGCAGCAAATTGTTGTACAGTTAGATCATGTTGGATTGGTATTTGTGCAGTGCTGCTTTTGATCTTGGAGGTAATTCCTTATGATCAGAAACTTTAAAGAACTTTAAGATTATACTTTCTAAACTGATATATTTTACATTAGTAAAAATATAGAGGATTACAAAAGACACTGTATGAAACTGCTGAAGACATTTTTTTCTTCTTATTTACATCTGACTTTGTATTTCATATTTTGAGCTTTGGTTGTTTATAGTCCACAGGCTGGTAATTTCTTCTTAACTAATGGTTGTATGCTGTGAGAAATTATAGGTTAAATTCGAATGAGCCCCTGTTTTGTCTTATCTCTTCCAATCTCTTATATTTTGAAAATGAGTGTTATTTCATGATATCAAACTCTATGTGAATCAAAGTCATTCCTCATAGGAATAACAATTACTAGTATAGTCTGTAAGTTAGAGTTTATTCATGTATCTCTTTAGTACTCTAGTTTGACTTTTTCACAGCACCAAAGAGATTTTTAGGTACAATCATATCTTCACTTTCTACAACACTATTAAGATAGGTTAAACACAAGCAGTCCAGTTTTAAGTTCATCTAGTAGTCCGTTTTTAAAAAGAACACCAGATAAATAGGGTTTTCTATTTACTAATGATTGCTTATAAAAAATGCTATTAGGTTTTACTAGGTTACTTTTGTGGTGTTTTGCTGAGAAAACATTCCACTTATGACATACTGAGTAACATTCTAGATTTTTTGTGGAAAACTGTAGTCTCTCCTTGATAGCTTAGCAATATGGGTGGCTACTATAGAATTCTGTAGAAAGCTTTCAGTTGAAACATTGTAGTAGTTTTGGTCTTGAATATTAATTATCTTTTATGAAATAGTTATGCAAGAAATTATTCAGAAATCATTGCTGTCTTGAGAAGATCAATGAAATTTGGTGAAAACAATTATTTTTCATAGTTAATTAGATTTATAAAACTTCTATATTCAGTGATACCGAGGGTTTATTAATATTGTTAGTTGTGATGACATTGTGGTTGTGTAAAAAAAAAAGTCTGGTTTTTGTATTTTTTAAGTAAGTTGAGGTAAAATGATAGGAAGCTAGGGACAAGTGAATAAATGTAACTAAATTAGCGAATTTTTTGAGTCTGGGTCATATGTGTATAGGGATTCATTGTTTTCACATCTTTTGTATATGTTTATAAAGTGTTATTATAAAAATCAATTATAGGTTACCGGGGCCAGGGAGGGGTAATAGGGAATTATTGTTTTAATTGGTGTAGAGTATCTGTTTGGGATGGTGAAAAAGTTCTGAAAATGAATTGTGATGGTGGCAGAATATTGTGAAGGTACTCAGTGCTACTGAATTTTACAATTAAAAATGGTTACAAATGGTAACTTTTAATTTTTATTAAAATTATTATAGTTCACCATAAGAATTAAAGTATAGTCATACAAATAATCCCAGGAACCATCATACTTTAGAGAAAACCTTTGGGGGCATGTGATACCTTTTCTTTTCCCCTTCCTTTTCTTTTTCTCGTGAACTTTTTCCTCCTTCATTATGGAGAGGAAGAGGAAGGAAAAGCACTCATGTCATGTTGGCACTTCCTTAATGGGGTTAGGTTCTAGAGTGGTGTTCTAATTGCATGTTAGTGGTTTGTGAGGTCCGTTTAGTGGGTTGCTTCCAGCATTTAAAAAACTTAGGAAATATGCAGTGCATTGTGCACAGTGAGTGTAAATGTGGTTATCAGTACCTGTACGTTTTTGTTGTTTTATATTATGTATATGTGTACTGAGTTGTGATGTGAAATGTATTCCTTCAATGCAGCAGGCATTTTAAAAAGAGGAATAAGGGGCTTCCCTGGTGGCGCAGTGGTTGAGAGTCTGCCTGCCGATGCAGGGGACACGGGTTCGTGCCCTGGTCCGGGAAGATCCCACATGCCGCAGAGCAGCTGGGCCCGTGAGCCATGGCCGCTGAGCCTGCGTGTCCGGAGCCTGTGCTCCGCAACGGGAGAGGCCACAACAGTGAGAGGCCTGCGTACCACAAAAAAAAAAAAAAGAGGAATAGTATGGAGGACGTTGGGGACCACATAGCGACTAGAGAGGAGATGTCAGAATCTGCACAAAGGGCCTGGGATAATAACTCAGATTTCACTGAGTTTTCAGACATTCATCAGACCACTAGGAGGAATAATTAACCAAGATCTGACAAGGCTATTCTATCAGCATATAATGCTAAGTCGTTTACAAAGCCAAGGGTGTAGGTTGGATGGTCGCTCAGAGATGCTGATCTCATTTTAGCGTTTTTGTATCAGTGAGAAATGTTTATTAATTGGTAATTACTACAAACTTTTTGAGGTAGGTCCTTGTAATCTGTTTATTTGCAGAGCTTGCACATTGCAGATGCTCACAAGCTCTCTTTATATTTATTCAAGAAGTATTATTTATATTAAAAATGTGTGAAAGTTTGATGATGTTCCAGAGAAAGCAAGGGGGAATCAGACACTAGAGCCAGACCAGACTGAACTCAAATTTTGCTTCTCCTGTTTGTTGCAACAATTATGGAACTGTTTTGGATTTCCATTTCCTCACTGTGATAGTGCCTGATGGGGTTTTAGGTAAAATGAGATGATTTACATAAAACGCCTGGCAGTGCATAGTTGCTCAGGAAATGCTTATTGTTTTTAACGTCAGACCCCTCTTTCTTTACAGATCTCATTCTTCTAAAGTCTGCAACCTTAAGTTGATCTTTGCTTTAGTTTGGGGATTGTTGTGTAATACTGTTTTTCTGTGGAGATAAAGAACAAACTAATTCAGTGATTAAGAAATATTGTTTATTAACAAAATAAAAACAAATAATGTTCTCTCTGCTCTAAAGTGTTTCATTTCCTGAAATATTTTCTGAATGGTGAGTTAGACTGGCTGTATTTAAGGAATTTCAATTAACGATTACATGAAAGGGGACTCATGAAGTCCTGTAATAATCCGTTGTTAACACTGAACTGATTACAAGTTGTGCCCTTATTCTTTATGTTTAAGCAATTCTTTTCAACTTTAACATTTTATGATCTTTAAAAAATTATGTAATAATATTAATGGTTAAAGGTATATCTTTTAACTGGATTTGTCTTGAAAAAGGACTGAATTTTGTGGATTTGAATATGTCACTGACAGGAGGTCTTTAACATTTCTTTCCCTCCGAACAGATGTCTTGGCCTGCAGTGACTCCAACTCCCATAATCCTTCCAGTTTTCCCCTTTGCTAAATAAGTTTTTAAAAAGTGACATTTTTATTATGAGTGATTGACTTAATTCAGGCAAACATTGCAGCTAAGGAAAGACTTCATTCCAGTGAGGAACACTTTGGTATGAAGAAAATGCTAGATTCTTTATTTTTACTTTTAGGAATTTAGTGCATGGTTCCCTTTCTTTTCCTCCCACTCCCCTGTAACTGTATTCAGAATAATATTTTTATGTAATAAGCTTTCTTCAAGATTAAAAGTTTTTATGCTCTGGCATGCTGAGGTGTTACATTGTTTGATACAAGTGTTTAAATGACATTTAAAAACAGAATCAGTCAGAAGCCATCCAGGAAATAGTAAGCACAGTGGGTCTTTCAAGAGGAAAGTTAATCCAGGAACTGGATGCAGGGGTAATTGGTGTGAAGCCAAAAGGGTCTGTGAAACAAAACAGGTATTAACAACTCCTGGAAGCCTCTGTGATCCCATTAAGGCTGGAGGAAGATGAGAAAAGCTGGTGTTATGGGAGTACAGAAGCCAGGGCTGTGTGGGAGGGCTAGCGCCGTGGCTGGGACTACGTGGTGGGACCTGGGGCCGGAGAGGGCAGAGCTGTCTGGAGGGGACTGGGGTTATGGGAGACAAAGCTTCTGCCGAGGGTGTGTCGGGAGAAATTCTCCGGCTTCTCCCTCTTCTGCCTTCTATTACCCATCAGTGCCTCTCCACTGGCCAAATCTTCCCAGAAGCCAGAGGGCAAGGTTGCTCTGGAAATGCAGTTGCCTATGACACAGAGCAGCACAGGGTAAGTCTGGGGAATGTATCTGAAAGCATTTAGTTGACTAGCTCAAATACTGTGTGTGTTGCTAGTGTACAGTATTCATCAATACACCTGTGCACCTGAGCGTTAGCTATTAAGACTTTGCTAAAAACAAACAAAAAACCCCCAAACAAAACAAAACTAAAACTAACCAAAGCCCTCTCATTTTTTTTTTTAGAAATGGAAAGAAATAATTCCTTAAAACCCAACATTAAGATCAGCATTTTGGTTCAGTTGAAGCATTTACTGAGTGGCACTATGTTAAATGTTAAGTAAATGAGCTATCAAGTTGAAACCACTTAGTTCTTGGTTTCGTGGCACAGTCTACTGGAAGAGACTTTTTTTAAAGGATAATTTTCATTTTAAAATTTCAGTATAATATGTGGTGAGTTAGATATGGGGACATGTTTTCGTAGGAACTTGGGGGAGGAGCTGTTAACCCAGTCCTGTGGTTTATGGACCACTTTCAGGAGTTGGGAAACTTTGAGCTGAGCTCTTAAAGGATTGTTCAGAATTCATAGAGAGAGATGGGAGGGACGCTGCTGGGAGAAGGTTGAGCAAAGGCTCAAGAGCCTGAAAGCTTAAAGCACGTGTGAGAAATTTCAATCACTTGCTGAGCATTGGGTCGGGCTCATAAAGTGGGCCTGGGGAGCCAGGGGGAGAACAGGTTATTTTTATTCTCAAGCTGATAGGGAGTTACTGAAGGTGGAGTGGAGCAGCCTTAAGAACTTTATTTTTCCCTAAGTGTGGAAGATGAGTTCAGGAGGGTGCTGTGTAGTGGGAGGCACCTGTTAAGAGGATGCTACACTGGTCCAGGCAATAGAGGAGGGATAGACATAAACTCTCCAAGTTGTCTTTTTGTCTTAGAGCCATTCATTTCATCTAAATGCTTCCTACTGCCCCGCTTCTCAATCCGTGTCCCACTTGGATATACCCTTCTTTTATGTTACTTGAAGATTCAAAATATGTAACATAATTTTAGAACAAAGAAATGGACAAAATGCTGTTTTACTTTCAAATTGCACATGCTTCCCTGGATATTCTTGTGACTTGTTTTTCTTGAGACTCCTGGGGCTACAAACAGCCCCTGGAAGCCCCTGGAAGTAGACATGGGAACCACCCACTGATGGTGACCTAGGATGCTCTGGAGGACCGTCAGGGAACCTTGATCTCCTGGAGCCAGGCAGTAATTTCCTGTAGAAATTCCCTTGAGAACAATTTTCTGTATTCCCTGATGTAGCTTCTGATATTGAAGAATGACAGATTTGCAGCGTGACATTTAATTTTAGTAAATGTATCTTTTAAAATACCAAAATCCTGCGTTTGAATAAGATCCACTTTACACATTGATTTTAATGTATATTCTGTAATTTATTCTGATAATAAATGTGAGATAGGTGTTATTAGTGCTATTTCTTTTCTTTCTTTACACACTCCAGTCTGTTGTTTTGCTCAAACTTCAGTGGGATTTCTACTGTATCATAGATGAGCAACATGGAAATTTTGTCTTCAGGAAGCCTATAATCTAATAGGGGTCAACAGACACTGTCATAGTACAAAGCCTAAGAAGTAAGTAAAATAGAAATACAAACACTGTATTGTGGGAATTTAGAGGAAGAAGATACTTACTGTATTTTACTGTTTCTAGGCTTATATTTTTTCCCCATTTTAACATTCCTAAAATTGGCAGATGTCGTTTTTTTTAATTGATCATTTTACTTTTTCCTTTTCAATTTGAATGCATTTTACTTCTTTTTCTTGCCTAATTGCTCTGTCTAGAAAATCCAATGCTGTGTTGAATATAGGTAGTCAAAGTGGGCATACTTGCCTTGTTCCTGATCTTAGAGGAAAGGCTTTCAGCTTTTCACCCTTAGGTATGATGATAGCTGTGGGCTTGTCATATATGGCTTTTATCATGTTGAGTTATGTTCCCTCTATACCCACTTTGTTGAGAGGTTTTTTTTTTTTTGGTGGTTTTGTGTTTCAGTAATCTCTTTTTTTCTTTAATTTTTGAATTTTATTTATTTTTTTATACAGCAAGTTCTTATTAGTCATCAATTTTATACACATCAGTGTATACATGTCAATCCCAATCATCCAATTCATCACCCCCCCCACCCCCCCGTGGCTTCCCCCCTTGGTGTCCATACGTTTGTTCTCTACATCTGTGTCTCAACTTCTGCCCTGCAAACTAGTTCATCTGTACCATTTTTCTAGGTTCAACATATATGCGTTAATATACGATATTTGTTTTTCTCTTTCTGACTTACTTCACTCTGTATGACAGTCTCTAAATCCATCCACGTCTCAACAGATGACCCAATTTAATTCCTTTTTATGGCTGAGTAATATTCCATTGTATATATGTACAATATCTTCTTTATCCATTCGTCTGTCAACGGGCATTTAGGTTGCTTCCGTAACCTGGCTATTGTAAATAGTGCTGCAATGAACATTGGGGTCTTTTTGAATTATGGTTGTCTCTGGGTATAGGTCCATTAGTGGGATTGCTGGATCATATGGTAATTCTATTTTTAGTTTTTTAAGGAACCTCCATACTGTTCTCCATAATGGCTGTATCAATTGACATTCCCACCAGCAGTGCAAGAGGGTTCCCTTTTTTCCATACCCTCTCCAGCACTTGTTATTTGTAGATTTTCTGATGATGCCCATTCTAACTGGTGTGAGGTAATACCTCATTGTAGTTTTGATTTGCATTTCTCTAATGATTAGAGATGTTGAGCAGCTTTTCATGTGCTTCTTGGCCATCTGTATGTCTTCTTTGGAGAAATGTCTATTTAGGTCTTCTGCCTATTTTTGGATTGGGTTGTTGTTTTTTTTTAATACTGAGCTGCATGAGCTGTTATATTTTGGGGATTAATCCTCTGTCCGTTGATTCGTTTGCAAATATTTTCTCCCATTCTGAGGGTTGTCTTTTCATCTTGTTTATGGTTTCCTTTGCTGTGCAAAAGCTTTGAAGTTTCATTAGGTCCCGTTTGTTTAGATTTTTTAAAATTTCCATTACTCTAGGAGGTGGATCAAAAATGATCTTGCTGTGATTTATGTCAGAGTGTTCTTCCTATGTTTTCCTCTAAGAGTTTTATAGTGTCTGGTCTTACATTTAGGTCTCTAATCCATTTTGAGTTTATTTTTGTGTATGGTGTTAGGGAGTGTTCTAATTTCATTCTTTTACATGTAGCTGTCCAGTTTTCCCAGCACCACTTATTGAAGTGACTGTCTTTTCTCCATTGTATATCCTTGCCTCCTTTGTCATAGATTAGTTGACCATAGGTGCGTGGGTTTATCTCTGGACTTTCTATCTTGTTCCATTGATCTTTGTTTCTGTTTCTGTGCCAGTACCATATTGTCTTGATTACTGTAGCTTTGTAGTATAGTCTGAAGTCAGGGAATCTGATTCTTCCAGCTCCGTTTTTTTCCCTTGAGACTGCTTTGGCTATTCGGGGTCTTTTGTGTCTCCATACAAATTTTAAGATGTTTTGTTCTAGTTCCGTAAAAAATGCTACTGGTAATTTGATAGGTATTGCATTGAATCTGTAGATTTCTTTGGATAGTGTAGTCATTTTCACAATATTGATTCTTCCAATCCAAGAACATGGTATATCTCTCCACCTGTTGGTATCATCTTTAATTTCTTTCATCAGTGTCTTACAGTTTTCTGAATACAGGTTTTTGTCTCTCTAGGTAGGTTTATTCCTAGGTATTTTATTCTTTTGTTGCAATGGTAAATGGGAGTGTTTCTTTAATTTCTCTTTCAGATTTTTCATCATTAGTGTATAAGAATGCAAGAGATTTCTTGCATTAATTTTGTATCCTGCAACTTTAACAAATTCATTGATTAGCTCTAGTGGTTTCTGGTGGCATCTTCAGGATTCTCTATGTATAGTATCATGTCATCAGCAAACAGTGACAGTTTCACTTCTTCTTTTCCAATTTGTATTCCTTTTATTTCTTTTTCTTCTCTGATTGCCGTAGCTAGGACTTCCAAAACTGTGTTGAATAATAGTGGTGAAAGTGGACATCCTTGTCTTGTTCCTGATCTTAGAGGAAATGCTTTCAGTTTTTCACCATTGAGAATGATGTTTGCTGTAGCTTTGTCGTATATAGCCTTTATTATGTTGAGGTAGGTTCCCTCTATGCCCACTTTCTGGAGAGTTTTTATCATAAATGGATGTTGAATTTTGTCAAAAGCTTTTTCTGCATTTATTGAGATGATCATATGGTTTTTATTCTTCAATTTGTTAATATGGTGTATCACATTGATTGATTTGCATATATTGAAGAGTCCTTGCATCCCTGGGAAAATTCCACTTGATCATGGTGTATGATCCTTTTAATGTGTTGTTGGATTCTGTTTGCTAGTATTTTGTTGAGGACTTTTGCATCTATATTCATTAGTGATATTGGTCTGTAATTTTCTTTTTTTGTAGTATCTTTGTCTGGTTTTGGTATCAGGGTGATGGTGACCTCATAGAATGAGTTTGGGAGTGTTCCTTCCTCTGCAATTGTTTGGAAGAGTTTGAGAAGGATGGGTGTTAGCTCTTCTCTAAATGTTTGATAGAATTCACCTGTGAAGCCATCTGGTCCTGGACTTTTGTTTGTTGGAAGATTTTTAATCACAGTTTCAATTTCATTACTTGTGGTTGGTCTGTTCATATTTTCTGTTTCTTCCTGGTTCAGTCTTGGAAGGTTATACCTTTCTAAAAATTTGTCAGTTTCTTCCAGGTTGTCCATTTTATTGGCATAGAGTTGCTTGTAGTAGTCTCTTAGAATGCTTTGTATTTCTGCGGTGTCTGTTTTAACTTCTCCTTTTTCATTTCTAATTTTATTGATTTGAGTCCTCTCCCTCTTTTTCTTGATGAGTCTGGCTAACGGTTTATCAATTTTGTTTATCTTCTCAAAGAACCAGCTTTTAGTTTTATTGATCTTTGCTATTGTTTTCTTTGTTTCTATTTCATTTATTTCTGCTCTGATCTTTATATTTCTTTACTTCTGCCAACCTTGGGTTTTGTTTGTTCTTTTTTCTCTAGTTTCTTTAGGTGTAAAGTTAGATTATTTATTTGAGATTTTTCTTGTTTCTTGAGGTAGGCTTGTATAGCTATAAAATTCCCTCTTAGAACTGCTTTTGCTGCATCCCATAGGTTTTGGATCATCGTGTTTTCATTGTCATTTGTCTGTAGGTATTTTTTGATTTCCTCTTTGATTTCTTCAGTGATCTCTTCGTTAGTAATGTGTTGTTCAGCCTCCATGTGTTTGTGTTAATTTTATGTTTTTTTCCCTGTAATTTATTTCTAATCTCATAGTGTTGTGGTCAGAAAAGATGCTTGATATGATTTCAATTTTCTTAAATTTACTGAGGCTTGATTTGTGATCCAAGATGTGATCTATCCTGGAGAATATTCTGTGCACACTTGAGAAGAAAGTGTAATCTGCTGGTTTTGGATGGAATGTCCTATAAATATCAATTAAATTTATCTGGCCCATTGTGTCATTTAAAGCGTCTCTTTCCGTATTTATTTTCATTTTGGGTGATCTGTCCATTGATGTAAGTGAGGTGTTAAAGTCCCCCACTATTATTGTGGTACTGTCGATTTCCTCTTTTATAGCTGTTAGCAGTTGCCTTGTATATTGAGGTGCTCCTATGTTGGGTGCATATATATTTATAATTGTTATATCTTCTTGGATTGATCCCTTGATCATTATGTAGTATCCTTCCTTGCCTCTTGTAACATTCTTTATTTTAAAGTCTATTTTATCTGATATGAGTATTGCTATTCCAGCTTTCTTTTGATTTCCATTTGCATGGAATATCTTTTTTCCATCGCCTCACCTTCAGTCTGTACGTGTCCCTAGGTCTGAAGTGGGTCTCTTGTAGACAGCATATATATGGGTCTTGTTTTGGTATCCATTCAGCAAGCCTGTGTCTTTTGGTTGGACCATTTAATCCATTCACGTTCAAGGTAATTATCGATATGTATGTTCCTATGACCATTTCTTAATTGTTTTGGGTTTGTTTTTGTAGGTCCTTTTCTTCTCTTGTGTTTCCTACTTAGAGAAGTTCCTTTAGCACTTTTTGTAGAGCTGGTTTGGTGCTGAATTCTCTTAGCTTTTGCTTGTCTGTAAAGCTTTTGATGTCTCCATCGAATCTGAATGAGATCCTTGCCAGATAGAGTAATCTTGGTTGTAGTTTCTTCCCTTTCATCACTTTAAGTATATCATGCCACTCCCTTCTGGCTTGTAGAGTTTCCCCTGAGAAATCAGCTGTTAACCTTATGGGAGTTCCCTTGTATATTATTTGTCGTTTTTCCTTTGCTGCTTTCAATGATTTTTCTTTGTCTTTAATTTTTGCCAATTTCATTACTATGTGTCTCTGCGTGTTTGTCCTTGGGTTTATCCTGTATGGGACTCACTGCACTTCCTGGACTTGGGTGGCTATTTCCCATGTTAGGGAAGTTTTCGACTTTAATCTCTTCAAATATTTTCTGCGGTCCTTTCTCTCTCTTCTCTGTCTGGGACCCCTGTAATACGAATTTTGTTGCATTTAATGTTGTCCCAGGGGTCTCTTAGGGTGTCTTCATTTCTTTTCATTCTTTTTTCTTTAGTCTGTTCCACAGCAGTGAATTCCGCTATTCTGTCTTCTAGGTTACTTATCCGTTCTTCTGCCTCAGTTATTCTGCTATTGATTCCTTCTAGTGTAATTTTCATTTCAGTTATAGTATTGTTCATCTCTGTTTGTTTCTTCTTTAATTCTTGTAGGCCTTTGTTAAACATTTATTGCATCTTCTCAATCTTTGCCTCCATTCTTTTTCCGAGGTCCTGGATCATCTTCACTACCATTATTCTGGATTCTTTTTCTGGAGGGTTGCTTGTCTCCACTTTATTTAGTTGTTTTTCTGGGGTTTTATCTTCTTCCTTCACCTGGTACATAGCTCTCTGCCTTTTCATCTTGTCTGTCTTTCTGTGAATGTGGTTTTTGTTCCAAAGGCTGCAGGATTTTAGTTTTTCTTGCTTCTGCTGTCTGCCCTCTGGTGGATGAGGCTATCTAAGAGGCTTGTGCAAGTTTCCTGTTGGGAGGGACAGGTGGTGGGTAGAGCTGACTGTTGCTCTGGCACATGTCTTTTTGGTGGTATCTTAGACTTGACGAAAAGTATACTTGGAGAGAAAAAGAAATATGAAGAAGATTTTTGCTTTTATGAGAAAAGGAGAACAGTGAAAATAGCGGCCAGCCTTGGTTTTGCAGTGAACTGTCACAGAATTAGTGCACTCTGAGCAGTGGGAATCACCCCACCAAGCTCTTTCCTTGCTTGGAACCACACTCAGCATCAAGCCGCCATAGCTTTGAACTCTGAGCATCTGTGCTTTATCTTGATTTATTTTCTGCATCTGTTAGCAAGATGTGTCCTGAGGTAATTGCTTTTTTGCTTTTTGCCATTTCAGCTTATGAAAGCTTTCATGGGAATGGTCTGCTTGTGGATAATGGAGGAAATCTGTAGCTTTCTTAATTTATTTTTTTGGGTCATTCATTGCAGGTATGTAGGAACACAACTGATTTTTGTGTGTGTTGATGTTATACCCTGCAACTTTGCTGAAATTGTTTATTACCTTTAGTGGCTTTCTTATGGATTTTTTTAGATTTAAAAAATATGTATAGGATCATTTCTTTTGAGAGTAGAGATAGTTTTACTTCTTTCTTTCCAAATTGGATGCCTTTTATTTATTATTTTCTTGTCTGATTGCTCTGGCTAGAACTTCCAGTACATTGCTGAATTTCAGTGGTAAAAATGAGCATCCTAGTCCTTTTCCTGATGTTAGAGGAAAGGAATTGTCTTTCCTATGGAATATGCTGTTAGCTGTGGATTTTTTTAAAGGTGCCCTGTACCATGTTGAGGAAGATCCCTTCAACTTCTAGTTTTCTAAGTGTTTTTATCATGAAAGGGTGGTCTGGATGCTGTTAAATGCATTTTCTGCATCACTTGATATGATTGTGTTTCCCCCCCTTTCCCATTCTGTTAATGTATATTACATCAACTGATTTGCAAGCGTTGAATCATACTTGAATTCTTGGGGTAAATCTCACTTGGTCATAGTGTATAATCCTTTTAATATGCTGTTGAATTGAGTTTGCTAGAACTTTGTTGAGGATTTTGCGTTTATATTCACAGAGGGTATTGGGCTTTAGTTTCTTTTCATGTGATGCTTTTGTCCTTATCAGGGTAATGTTGGCTTCATAGAATGAGTTATGAAGTATTCCCTCCTCTTTAATTTTTTTGGAAGAGTTTGTAAAGAATTGATGTTAATTCTTTAAATGTTTGGTGTAATTCTAGACTTTTCTTTGTTGGGAAGTTTTTGATTACTGATTCTACCTCTTTAGTAGTCCAGGTCATTGAAAATTTTCTAGTTCTTCTTGAGTTAGTTTAGGTAAATTGTGTGTTTCTTGGAATCTGTCCATTCATCGAAGTTATCTCATTTGTTGGCCTATTATTGTTCACAGTATTTTCTTATAATCCTTTTTTTCCTCTAAGGTCTGTAGTAATGTTTCCAGTTTCATTTATGATTGTAGTTATTTGTCTCTCTCTTTTTATTCTTTTTTCTGGCTAAAGGTTTATCAATTTTATTCGTCTTTATCAGTTTTATTGCTAAAGTTGTTTAAGCAACAACTTCTGGTTTTGTTGATTTTCTTTTATTTTAAAAATTTTATTTGTCTCTGATCTTTGTTATTTCCTTCTTTCTGATAGTTTTGGGTTTAGTTTGCCTTTCTCAGTCCTCAAGGTATAAAGTTAGGTTATTGATTTGAGATCTTTCTTCTTTTTTTTTTTTTTTTTTTTTTTTTTTTTTCTTTTTTGCAGTATGCGGGCCTCTCACTGTTGTGGCCTCTCCCATTGCGGAGCACAGGCTCCAGATGCGAGGGCTCAGCGGCCATGGCTCACGGGCCCAGCCGCTCCGCGGCATGTGGGATCTTCCCGGACCAGGGCACGAACCCGTGTCCCCTGCATCGGCAGGCGGACTCTCAACCACTGCGCCACCAGGGAAGCCCGAGATCTTTCTTCTTTTTAATGTAGGTTATTTACAGCTGTAAATATCCATCTGAGCAGTACCTTCACTGCATCCTATAAGTTCTGGTATGTTGTATGTTGTGTTTTTGTTATCATCTTTAATTTGTGATTTATCTTGTGATTTCTTCTTTTATCAATTGGTTGTTTAAGACTGTATTAATTTCCACATATTTATGGAATTTCCTTCTGTTACTGAGGTCTAGCTTTATTCCATTGTAGACAGAAAGGATATTTGTGTGATTTCAGTCGTTTTAAATTATTGAGACTTATTTTGTGGTGTAACAAGTGGTCTTCCCTGGAGAATGTTCTGTGAGGCCCTGAGATGAATGTGTATTCTGCCATTCTGTGGAGGGTTCTATACATGCTTGTTAAGTCCAGTTGGTTTGTAGTGTTGCTCATATCCCGTTTTCTTATTGATTTTCTTTCTAGATGTTTTATCCTTTATTGAAAGTAGGTGATTGAAGTCTCCAACTATTATTATAGAACTGTTTATTCTTCAATTCTTTTGAATGTTCTCCATTTACATTTAAAGTAATCACTGATGAAGAAGCACTTACTTCTGCCATTTGTTTTCTATATTTCATATCTTTTTTGCCCCTCATTTTTTCCATTACTGTTTTTTTTTGTGTGTTTAATTGATTTTTGGAGTGAACTGTTTTGATTCTCATCTCATTTCCTGTATTTTTGGTTGTTTTCTTTGTGGTTATCATGAGGATGACTGTTATCCTAAATTTATAACAATCTAGTTCAGATTGATGCCAACTTAACTGCAATAGTATACAAACTGTGCTTCTGTAACACCTCTGTTTCCCCACTTTTTGTGTTGTTTTTGTCAGAAATTATATCTTTATACATTGTATGCCAGTAACATAAATTTATAAGTTTTAAAATGTATTGGTCTTTTAAATCGTGTAGGAAATAAAAAGTGAGGTTACATATCAACAATGCTATGATAGTGGTCTCTACATTTGCCCATGTGTTAACCTTCACTGAAGATCTTTATTTCTTCATATGGCTTTGAGTTACTTTCTAATGGTTTTTCATTTAGACTTAAGGACTTCCTTTAGCTTTACTTATAGGGCAGATCTGGTAGTAATGAAATCTGCTAGCTTTTGTTTATCTGGGAGTGTCTTTATTTCTTCCCTTTTGTTTTTTAGGACAGTTTTGCCAGATAAAAAATTCTTGGCTGACAGTTGTGTTTGGCAGGGTTCTCCTGAGAAACAGAACCAACAGGGTGTATGCATGTGTATGTGTGTGTGTTTAAATAATAAACATATATATTTAGAAAGAGATTTATTATAAGGAATTGGGTCATGCAGTTAATGGAGGTTGAGAAGTCCCCAGATCTATAGTTAGTAAGCTGGAGATGGAAGAGAGTCAATAATGTAGTTCCAGTCTGAGTCTGAAGGCCTGAGAACCAGGAGAACCGTCATCTAAGTTGCAGTTGTGAAAGCTGGCAAGTTTGAGGTCTAAGAAGAGCCATCGTTTAAGTTTGAGTCCCAATACAGGAAAAAATTGAAGTCCCAGCTCAAAGCAATCAGGCAGGAGGAGTTCCTTCTCACTTAGCCTTTTTGCCCCATTTAGGTCTTCAGTTGACTGGATGAGGCCTACCCACATTTATGGAGGGAGTCTGTTTTACTCAGGCAACCAATTCAAATATTAACCTCAGCCAGAAAACCCAGAACAATGTTTGACCAAATGTCTGGGCACCCTAGAGCCCAGTCAAGTTGACACATAAAATGAACCATTACAAGTTTGTTTCTTCTCCTTCCTCCACCCCTCCCCTCCCTCCCCTCCCTCCCCTCCCTCCCCTCCCTCCCCTCCCTCCCATCCATCCCTCCTTCCCTTCCTCCCCCCTTCTCTCCCATCCTTCCATCCCTCCCTCCTTCCCTTCCTCCCCTCCCACCCATCCCTCCATCCCTCCCTCCCTTCCTTCCCTCCCTCCTTTCCTCCCTCCCTCCCCTCCCTCCCTCCCTTCCTTCTTTTATTGAAGAATAGCTGATATACAATGTTATGTTAATTTCTGCTGTACAGCAAAGTGATTCAGTTATACATATATACATTCTTTTTTTAAAATATTCTTTTCCATTATGGTTTATCACAGGATATTGAATAAGTTCCCTGTGCTATACAGTAGGACCTTGTTGTTTATCCAGTCTGTATTTAATTATATTTGCTAACCCTGGTTTTTCTTTCAGTACTTCAACATCTCATCTGAATGCCTTCTGGCCTCCTTGGTTTCTGATGAGAAATCAGCTTTTTATCTTATTGAGGATTCCCTGTACATGATGAGTCATTTCTCTCAGGCTACTTTCAAGCCTCTTTCTTTATCTTTGAGTGTCAACAGTTTGATTATAATGGGTCTCTGAGTTTATCCAACTTAGAGTTTATGGAGCATTTTGTATTTCTGGATTCATGGAATTCATCTAATTTGTGAAGATTTTTGACCTCTTTTAAATACTCTTCCTGTCCCTTTACTTCTCTCTTCTTCCCTTGGGACTCCCCTAATATCTGTGTTGGTCAGCTTGATCGTGTCCCACTAGGTCTCTTCAGCTCTGTTTAATGTCATACTTTTTCTCTTTGCCTCAGACTCAATAATTTTAAATGTCCTATCTTTAAGTTCACTGATTCTTCTGCCTGCTGAAATTGCTCTTGAGCCACTCTAGTGCTTTTTTTTCCATTCTGTGATTTTCAGCTTCAGAATTTGTTTGGTTCCTTTTTATAATTTCTATCTCTTTATTGATACTCTAATTTTGTTGATACATTTTTTTTCATGTTTCATGGTTTCTTAAAGCTTTTTGAGCATATTTAAGACTTGTTTTAAAGCCTTTGCCTGTTAAGTATGATTTGTGGGCTTCCTCAGGGATATTACAGTAAATTTATTTATTTTCTTTGAATGGGAAATACTTTCCTGTTTTTATGCCTTGTGATTTTTTTTTGTTGACGACTAGACATGAATATTATAATGTGATAACTCTGTAAATCATATACTTCCTCTTCCTAAGGGTTTGATTTGTTTTTCTGACTGTTGAAGACTGTAATAGTCTTGTTTAGTGATTTTCCAAAACCATTTTTTTGCAAAGACTTTATTCCTTGTCATGTGTAGTCAGTAAATTTTCTGTTCCTTAGCTTGTGTTCAGCTAGTGTTTTGACAGAGATTACCTTAAGTGCCAGGAGCTGAAACAAAAACAGAAACAAAAAAATCCTAAACAAACAAATAGAAGAATACCTCTCCCAGGCTTTGTAGATTGGCCCTGTGCCGGGGCAGTCCTTTAACACTTAGCCAGGCTTGCAGGTAGCTTGGTGATCAATCCAAGGTGGATGCTTAGAGTTCTCTCAGGTATTTTTCTGAGCATGCATCTTGCTGTGGGAATGCATATTGTTTTCTAAATTCCTCTCTATACTCCTAATTTGTCAAAAAAGTTCTCTCCAACTTTTGTTCCTGCTCCTAAGTGATCTCTTATATGTTTAGACAGTAATCTTTTGTCCCAGGCATCTTTAGTTGTTAGTTCTGTGTTTTCAAATGATCACTGCTTTTCTAGCTTGAGTTCCACGTTAGGTGAAAAAGAGCTGAGCGTCTTGCATCAGTCCTTCAGGTGGCCCCCCAGACAGATTAGAACAGATAAACACACTAATTTGTGAATAACATCTGTTACGCTCTCCCTAGAACCTGTCCCACACTGCAGATACAGGTTAAGGCTGCCACTGTGCCACAGAAGGGATGGGGGCTGGGGCATGTTAAAACACCACAGAGCTTTCCTATGGTTTTGAAACTGCTTTTTTCTCGATTCAGTGTGTGTTTGGCTTTTCTGCATAGTTTTAAATCTTCTTTTCTTTTTTTCTGGTTGTGCTGTGCGGCTTGCAGGATATTACATCCCTGACCAGGGATGTCCAATTTATTTTTTCTTTTGTTACTTGTGATTTTGGTGCCATAGCTATGTACTCTATACTTTAAGGGGCAGGCAGAGAAAAATGAGTGAGTAGGGAAGCTAAGAGGTCAGAAAAGAACCAGGAGAGGATTTTCTCAGATAAATCGAGAGAGATTTAAGTCAAGGGTAGCTAATTACATCATATACTGCAAAGGGAGTTTAATGAAGAATGAGAGCTATAGGAGAAGAATAAAAGGTACTATGTCAGCAATGGCTTTTGGCCCTGGAAATGGAGGGTAGGGTATATAGTCATTGATAAGCTGGTATCTGCTATCAGAATGACCATTGGGTACTTTATTTACATGTTTCACTTTTGAATGCCGATGACAGGAGTCAGCGAGTTGTGGTGTAGAGTGATGGTGAGGTTTCTCATAGTTGCTCTCTATCATACTCTTCACTGTTTTCCCTTGGTGGTTGTTGTAGATGTTTTCTGTGATACCTGCTCAGCGTAGGCCCACCTTGTCTGAGAAGTGATGACTCCATTTCAGGAGTGGGCCTCTGCAGTTGCGTTTGTAAGTGGGACCCTCACATTCCCAGTACATTGCTGTTGGGCCCATGGGTGGACCTCTGTGCTAAACTGAGCTAAGCAGTTTTTCAACAATTTGGAATTGTTGGAAGGCAAAGATGCTGGTTGGATTCTGCTGGGCTTTTCTTCTAGAAAGATGTGTAAAACTGGGGCTGGGGCAGCCATGGTTTTAGCTCATGGTCATAGAGAACCTGGAAGAGGGGACTGGCGTGTGGAGAGCAAAATGAAGCCCACTGCCAGGGACAGACTGACTCACTTTGAGAGACAGTGTGATTGCAGGGAGATAGAATAGCTTCAGTTCTTAGCAGTTTTGTACTTCCTGATTTCCAGCCCCCACTTATAGTTCCTATTCATCAGTTCTGTGAGATACCTTTATTTCTTTTTAATGTGAGTTTTCATATGGGGCTAAGTACCTTTGTATAGGTTTCTCTTGTTGGCACCCAGAGAACCTTGACTAAGACAGTGGCACACTGATATGAGAATGTCTACTGAGAAAAGAGAAGGGAGGAAGGAGACAGTTTCCTATGAGATGCTTACATAATTTTAACCTGTGATGCTGGGCAGTGACAGAATGGTGATGATTATTTTAATGTGGATTTGAGTACTTACCTGTGATTCAGATTTAATTAAGCATGCATTTTACATTCTTTATGTTCTTCGGTACTGGTTTTTTTTTTTTTCCTTTGGCCACTCCGCATGGCTTGTGGGGTCTTAGCTCCTTGACCAGGAATCGAACCTGCACCCTCGGCTGTGAAAGTGCAGAGTCCTAACCACTGGACTGCCAGGAAATTCCCGGTTCTGGCTTTCTAATTTAAATAACTTGTCTTTGCAAATAATGAAGTAAAAATAATGTAGCATTATCTGTGAAACTGAACATGCAAGTAACCCGTGACACAGTTCTCCTTCTGGTTATGTTAGAAAACCTCTTGGATGTGTGCACCAGGAGATGTGTTCAAAATTGTTTTGAAGAAGCATCATTTGTAACAGCAAAAACCTGGAAATACTCAGATGTACATTGGTGGTAGAAAGGATGAATAAGTTGTAGCATATTCATACATTGAAGCGTTATATAGTATTGCAAATGAGTGACTCATAGCCACATGCTTGTCTTAGAGACAATATTTAGTGAAAAAATATTTAATGTTTCTTCATAGAAAAATATACATAGTATGATACTGTTTTTAATGAGAGACTTAAAAACAAATTAAAAACCAAACAACATATTGTCTAATTATGCATAAATAATAGGATAAAAATATTAAGAAAGAGTAAGTGTATGATTAAAGAAAAATGTAGGATAGTGATTTCCTATGTAGGACGTGGGGCGGAAGGTTGGAATAGGGGAGGAACACACCGGGAGCTTAAAGAAATTGGTAATATTTTACTTCTTAGGTTCAGAGATGAATTTATTATACCCATTTTGTTATTGTGCTTTATAATATGTATCATGTGTATTCTTTTACACATACAAATACTTCATAATACAAAGTTAAGAACTTTTATAAATTTGGTATAAAAATACTTGCATTTTTACTTAAAACCCACAGGACAAAACTCAGCATTTCTAAAACTGAAATAATCATATCTTTTAAAAAACATTGTTCTCTCCAGACTTCTCTCTTTATTTGCCTCATGCTACCTTCTCAGACCCAAAATCTTAGGGTTCCTTTTGACTACTTTATCCTCAGATTAATTTAATAATGTTAAGTACTAGTGATATAGTAATAAACAAGGCTTATACTAAGTATTTTCTGAACAAATAAATGAGTGAAGCAGTCTTTCTCTTTTTCTCTCTTGTAACGTTGTCATTCAACAAGTTCTGTCTATTCTTAACAATTATATCTAGGTTAATCTGTGTTTTCTGTTTATAGGGTCTCCAGCTGGGTTTCAGGCCCTTACATGCCTGCATGGTCTCCCACCTGACTTTCCTGTCTGTATTCTTCCTTCTGCTTTATCGTTCTTATCTATCGTTTATCGTTCTTAACTGATACAGGATTAATCTTCCTAAAACATTGATTTGATCATTTTTACGCAGTTCCTTGGAAACTTTAATGATAAAGCGTTGAGGTACATATTCTTTAGCTTGGGCACCAGGCTTCTACAGTTTGGTTTTAACCAAGGCCCATTCTCACTATTCCTTTTATGGGGGAACAGATACCTCTCTTACTGGCTGCTAAGCCTTGGGGCGTGGGGATGAGGGGTGGCGAGGTAGCCTGCCTGGATGTTCTTATTCTTCATGCTGTTGTAGCCTTCAGATTCCCTCTAGCTTCAAATATCAAATAACTATATTTGGACCACTCTCAGAGAGACACTTGTATTTTGCAGCAATTGTACTAGATTCTTCTTTTTAAAAGTTCAGTTAAGATTATTTTGTTTTCTGTCTTTTTGTTTTCTGTCTTTCTGGTATTATTCTTAAGTTTTGGTCTACTTTCTGGTTTTCTAGTCTGGTTTTGCTTGGAATCATTATCAGTGGAATCATTATCATTTTAGTGTGCAGCTGTCTTAGACAAGGTTCTCTGGATGCCGATAATAGAAATCTATACGAGATTGCTTAGCTCCAAGGAGAATTTTTATTAAAAAGCAACAAAGGGTGGATTAAAGACTTGAATGTAAGACCTGAAGAAAACATAGGTGGTAAACTCCTTAACATCAGTATTGGCAATGATTTTTTTGGATTTCACACCAAAAGCAAAGGCAACAAAAGCAAAAATAAACAAGTGGGACTACATCAAACTAGAACGCTTCTGTATAGCAAAGGAAGCCATCAACAAAATGAAAGGGCAACCTACCGAAAGGGAGGAGATATTTCCAAATGATAATTCTGATAAGGGAATAATATCTAGAATACGTAAAGAATTCCTACAACAACAGCAACAGACAACCCGATTAAAAAATGGGCAGAGGATCTGAATAGCCATTTTCCTAAAGAAGACATACAGTTGGCCGATAGGTACATGAAAAGATATTCAGTATCATTAATAATCAGTGTCATTAATAATCAGGGACATGCAAACCAAAACTACAATGAAATATCACATGAAGTGAAATAAGTCAAATAGAGAAAGACAAATACTGTATGATCTCACTTACTTGTGGGCTTGTAAGGCAGTCTTATAGATACAGAGAACATACTGGTTTTTGCCAGAGGTGAGGGTGGGCAAAATGGGTGAAGGGAGTCAAAAGGGACAAACGTATAGTTATAAAGTAAACAAGTCATGGGGATGTGAATTACAGCATGACAACTGTAGTTAATAATACCGTATTGCATATTTGAAAGTTGATAAGAGAGTAAATCTTAAAAGTTGTCAACACAAGAAAAAAAATTCTGTAACTTTACAGTGATGATGTTAACTAGACTTGTTGTGTTGATCGTTTCATGGTATATACAAATTTTGAGTCATAATGTTGTACACTTGAAACTAATATATGTCAGTTATATCTCAGTTAAAAAAAGAAAGACAACAAAGGTATCTCATAGAACTGATGAGCAGGAACTACAGTTGATCTTTTCAGGGCTCTGGAAATCAGGAACTACAAAATCCAGTCTAATTTCTGTGGATTTGGTATGGGATGGGGAGGCTAGAATGTATAGTCCACCATCTTGCTTCATTCTGATTTCAGTTTAAGAATCAATTTGCTCAATAGATTCTTTTACAGATAGGGAGTTTGGTAATAGATATTTTTCCATCATTACTGTCCAAAGTATATCTCTAGCCTAGTTTTATATTTAGAGACCAGCAGTTTAGAAGTGCAAGAGTTATGAACCTTCTATAAGTGATGACATCAATTAAAATACTTCAAGTGAGTTATTTAAAGCTCTTTGTATGATCTTGAAAGTTTGAAGAAATGTGAACCAAGCATCATAATTTTGAAGTAAACTTGGCCTTTTATGGAGAGAAGTGTAACTATTTTTATGTATTCCTCGTTTATTTAGTTTATTTGTATAGTTATGGAGAAGATGTATTCACTACTATTAAGCACTGTTTGTGCTTAATTCACAAAATTATCATCATCATAAAGAACTCCCAGCAACTGTTCATTTTGTTTTACCTGATTTTTGTGTATTAAAATATATAGAAATAATTGGGCCTTGAGCAGGAACATGAAATATTTCTACTATTTAGACATTTCGTTGCTTTTTTTTTTATTGTTGTAAAAGTATTTGATTATAGTAGTTTAATCTTTTCAGTCACTAACCAAGAAATTGAATTTAGGTGTCTGAGAGATTTTAGGAACTTTACCCGTAAAATGTACTTTAAAATCTTAACTGAATTCCCTGGCGGTCCAGTGGTTAGGACTCCGTGCTTCCACTGAAGGGGGCATGGATTTGATCCCTGGTCCAGGAACTAAGATCCTGCGTGCCTCGGCACAGCCAAAAAAAAAAAAAAAGAAAAAAATTCTTAACTAACATTTTCTGAGTAAGTTATACTTAACTATAAAAATTTGAATAAATGTTATTGAAGAGAGAAAATGGATATAATGTCATAGCCAGTATCTTCTTTTCAGGACACAAGGATCAATTTGCATATGTGATAAAATATATTGGCAGTAAAACGAAGTGGAGATAGTGCATGGCCTGTAATTTTTTTCGTAAAGTGTTATAAAAGTGAGTGTCTCAAATACAGTGTAATTATAAGTTATAATAACTATTCATGATATCTTTGAATTTAAATTATGTCAAATTAAATAAACTTAGATTGAAACTGCATTTATAATTATATAGAAGTTCATAATTTTTAGACAAAAAGCATTTACCAAAAATTATTCCAAAGTTTAGAAAACTGAGTAATTTAAATTTAAAAACTTAAAATAACCCTTAGTTAATGATTTTTATTTACCTTTGTTAAAGAAGACTTAGATGCAAAAATAATAATCTCTATCTCTTTAAATGTCAATCCAATGAAAAGGTGACTGAAAATTAATGACTTTATTTAAAAAAGTGAAGTTCTTAAAATTTTAGATTAGATCTAATTTTTTTGTAAAAGGATTTTATACAAATTATAAGAATAGCTTAATTATAAAAATCATAAAGATAATTTTAATTCAGAATATTTAATTTAAGATAATTTAAGCTCAAATATATAATTATGAAGTTATGACTCCTAACTATATAGAATTTGAAATAAGTCATATAACCTTTCTAGATATTTTTCATAATTAGGTGAAAACAAGGCATGAACTATCTCCATTTGATTTTCTTGCTAATACTTGCAATTTATTTCTAGAGTTATTCCTTAATTGCTGAAAAAGAGTTGGTCTGTCACATGGTTACCCATTATTTTTCTACAGTATAATATGTAATAAATTTTAAGGATGCATAGTCAAGAAATAAATGTTGGTTAAAAAGTTTTTTTTATTATGTAGGTTTCAGGTGTACAGCAGTGTAATTCAACATCTATATACACCACAAAGTGGTCACTACTGCAAGTCTGGTTTACCATCCATCACCATCTCTTCATTTGTTTTGCTCACCCCCATCCACCTTCTGATAACCACTCATCTTTGTATCTATGAGTTTGTTGTTTTATTTTGTTTGTTAACTTTTTTTTTTAAGATTCCACATACAAGTAAAATCATACGGTATTTGTCATTTTCCCTCTGACTTATTTCACTTAGCACAATACTCTTAAGGTCCATCCATGTTGTCTCAAATGGCAGGATTTCATTCTTTTTTATGGCTGAGTAGTATTCCCGTGTGTTTGTGTATGTGTGTGTGTGTGTGTGACATCTTCTTTATGCATTCATCTGTAGATGGACATTTAGGTTGTTTGTTGTAAAAAATGCTGCCGTGAACATAGGTGTGCACATATCTTTCTGAATTAGTGTTTTCTTGTTCTTCAGATAAATACCCAGAAAAGGAATAGCTGGCTCATATGGTAGTTCTATTCTTAATTTTTTGAGGAAACTACATACTGTTTTCCATAGTGGCTGCACCAATTTATAGTCCCACAAACAGTGTATGAGGGTTTCCTTTTCTCCATATCCTCTCCAACATTTATTTATTTATTTATTTATTTATGGTACGCGGGCCTCTCACTGTTGTGGCCTCTCCCGCTGCGGAGCACAGGCTCTGGACGCGCAGGCCCAGGGGCCATGGCTCACGGGCCCAGCCGCTCCGCGGCATGCAGGATCCTCCTGGACCGGGGCACAAACCCGCGTCCCCTGCGTTGGCAGGCGGACTCCCAACTACTGCGCCACCAGGGAAGCCCTATTATTTTTTTGATAATAGCCATTGTAACGGTGTGAGGTGATAGCTCATTGAGCTTTTGGTTTACGTTTCTCTAATAATCAGTGATGTTGAACCTTTTCACACACCTGTTGGCCATCTATATGTCTTCTTTAGAAAAATGTCTATTCAGATCCTTTGCCCGTTTGTTAATCGGTTTGTTTTTTTTTTTCTGTTTTTGCTTTTTGTTTTTTTGACCTTGCCACGCAGCATGTGGCATCTTAATCTCCCGACCAAGGATCCAACCTGTGCCCCCTGCAGTGGAAACTCAGAATCCTAACCACTGGACTGCCAGGGAATTCCCCAGGTTGTTTGTTTTTGTTTTATGAGTTCTTTATATATTTTAGATATTATCCCTTTATCAGAAATATGATTTGGAAATTGCTCCTCCCATTCGATAGGTTGCCTTTTCGTTTTTATGATGGTTTGCTTCACTGTGCAGAAGCTTTTTAGTTTGATATAATCCAAAAAGCTTTAAAAGGGCAGCTTACTAATAGTGTATGTGTGTTTGTTTGTGTGTGTGTGTAAAGGTAGAGTTGTTTCTTTGGTGGATTCAGTGTTTATGGAAAATAGTAGCTGATTAAACCTAGAAACTTATTAGAATTAGCTTTCCTTCAGATATAAAATATGCGCTTCTCTAACAAAGGTATGAGGTTCTGGTTTGAGCAGAAGCGTAAGATCCTTTGTCCCCTTTGTAGTGCTGGATATGTGAAGAAGTAGTATAAACATGGTGCGTTCTTTTCAAGTTGAATTTTAGTGGGATATTGTGTAATGGGAAAGAATTAACACAATTATTTAAAAATAATACTCAGTGCCAAAGAAAATTAATGGTTGTTGTTAACAATTTTGGGTTCCACTCCCAGACCTCCATTGGGAGGTCATTTCTATTAGGGTACTTATTAGGGGGATTTCAGTGGGAAAATTTGTGATTCTGTGACTTTGGATGTTAATCTCTAGGTATCAGTTATTTCAGTCATTAGCGTTTCCCTGCAGTAAGCTCAAGTCCTCTTTTGACAGATACAGAAGTAAATTGCTAGCCTTTATTTCCTCCCAATTTTAGCTATTTGCAAATGTTTATGATAATGAATTTTGGCTTGTGACTTGTTTTTATGGATGATATAAAAAATCTTTGTAGTTTGCCTTTACTTAAAAATATATTCTTAAAGAAAGTGCATTAATTTTTAGTGTTATTTTACTTGAAAATTTGCTTACTTACTCACTTTCATGTTTTAAGTAGAGATCAGGAAGTACCAGTGAAAAGCGTGCAATTATGGGAACATTTTCTATACCCGATGTGTGTATGTATGTAGGTATGTTTTTAAAACCTGCTTTTTTTCTCTCCACAAAGAAGACTTGAAGCAGCTAAGGAGAATACAAACAAATGTGGTTATGAATAACTTTAAATAAAAACTCAAAAGTCACTGTGGGATATTTAATTTTTCTTCTTCTTTATATTGGAATGGATCAGTGGTTGGTTAAACTTGGTGTGAGCTGTCAAAATTTTAAATTATAAGGCTAAATATTCTCATAGCCTGATGTTTGTGTCTGGCTGAACTAATGCATTAACAAAAATAAACTTCACTGTAAATTTCCAGCTTAAATCCATTTTTATTGTAAATAACCAAGTTAGAATATTTTGTGTCTTTTATCTGCTCATGCGTTAACTTTGAATCAATATAGCTGTGGAATAGTTTGGGGAAGAATTTCTTTCTTTTTTTTTTTCTAAAGGATGATCCAGAGATATATTCTTTCAAATTTAAGGTCAGCAGACATAGTGAATGAGGATGGGCAGAAGGACGTTTGTTTTTAAAATTTATTTATTTATTTATATTTTTGGCTGTGTTGGGTCTTCGTTACTGCGCGTGGGCTTTCTCTAGTTGTGGCAAGTGGGGGCCACTCTGTTGCGGTGCGCGGGCTTCTCATTACAGGTGGCTTCCCTTGTTGCAGAGCACGAGCTCTAGGCGTGCGGGCTCAGCAGTTGTGGTTCACGGGCTCTAGAGCGCAGGCTCAGTAGTTGTGGCGCACGGGCTTAGTTGCTCCGCGGCATGTGGGATCTTCCCGGACCAGGGCTCGAAAAGGTGTCCCCTGCATTCGCAGGCGGATTCTTAACCACTGCACCACCAGGGAAGCCCCAGGGGAAGAATTTCTTATTTGGACCTTGCCCCTGAGATTTTCTGAATGGCTTGAACTTTTGATTCTTCATGGTTAAGTATGGATGACAATTTTTGCCTTGCTCAGCCTTTACCTTACTTTTACCTGATCAAGTTTTAATCACTCAGCCCAGTTTTTTTCTATTTAAATTCTTTTCCCATAGTCCATAGAGGTAGCACCATATGAATCTTATTCAGATCCAGTAAGCAGTTAAATATCTGGCTAAATTGTTTGAATTTGGTGGCACTGAATCAAATAGGTTAATACATCATTTCATTTAATTTGCTATGTATGCCTAATGATTGTCCTTTCAGTTTCATGTGATGGAGACTGATGGTAAGAGGCAGCCGTTGATTGGATTTTGGATATCTTTTTATATTGCTGCATTCAATTTACATATTTTTTCTTGCATATTTTTGATGCTGTTCACCATGTTCTTTCACTTCTAAGCTTTTAGCCATTATTATATCTGTTCTATAAAACCCACAAGGGTATTGTGATGCTTCCAATAGATGTGTGTCAAATATTTGAAAAGTGACCAAACGTTTATACAGATGTTAGTTATGATTCTTTCTCAGGAGGCGTGATGCCATAATTTCTGTTTGGCCAGGTAGGTGTGAATTTATATTTGATTCCTGCTGGATGTCTGAGCAGGGTCTTTTAAATGAACTGCATTTAAAAATAAAAGAATCTGTCGTGATTAGAGGATTTAATAGGTAAAGTATGTTGAAGTATTATGTAGCTCACTTCCCATTGAAAGGAACAGTTAATGGAATTGGAATCCTGTTCATTTCAATACAATTGAAAATATATTCAGTCTCTGCTAATAAAAGTTTGGGATTTTTTTTTCATACAGTTACACATTAAAAATAACTAATAAGCTAGATACAGTTTGGGCAGTATGGACAGAGTGTTTCCACTGAGAGGAAATCACTAGCTCTTGAAACTTGGTGTCTAACTTTCTTTACTAAGTCCACTTGTCCCTATTTTTGTTTATTTAGAGTACATCTAGAGCTTGAGTTCTTAGATTTTTAAAAAAATGATGGAAAATGCTGGTTTGGAATTGTGTTGCTGTGATTGTGGTGGGTGTAGCCTCTACACTGATAAGGAGTTATCCAGGTGTTTACCTGTATCTTTACTTTCTGTTTCTTTTTCTTGGATTGTCCATCTGCATCTTCATTTAGTATGGAAAATTTTCAGCCATCATCTATTTGAACATCATCTATACTCTTTTGTCTTTTGTATTCTTTTCTAATTTCGATCTGTTTGTGTTTTAGATTGTTGCTGCTCAAAGTGTGGTCCTCAGGTCAGTACTGGTCTGCAAACTGATGTTATTGGTCTGTAATGAACCAAGACAAATTCAAAGTAAACATTTAGAAGCTTTTAATAGCAACTTGATATTATCATGACATCTAAGCACATGATTTTTCAAAAAGAAATTCACATTTACTGTAGTTTATAGAAGTTTTTGTCTGCAGGAGATCGGCCATTTAAAAAATGGTCCTTCATCACTGATAGTTTCAAAAGTATATATTTTGTTAGGCCTTCTTATTCTATTCTTTGTGTCTCTTAACTGCTCTTACATATTTTATTTTCTTTCTTTGTCTTTCTGAACTGCATTTTAGATAGGTTTTAAAAGTCTTTCCATTTACTAATTCTCTGTACTGACTCTACTGTTTAAACTTTTACACTGAATTAAAAATTTTACCTATGTTTTTTATGTCTTGAGGTTTTATTTAATTCACACACATATTTTAAGCATTTCTATTACTTGAAACATCCTTATTGTGTAATCTTTACAGTAATTGAAATATGTGTACTCTAATTCTGCCATCTCTTGTTTATGTTGGCCCTCATTCATTGTGTCTGTTTTGTGATTTTTTTTTTTTTAATTGAGTAGAATTTTTTGGAAAGTTGTTGGATTCTTTGAGGCCTGGATTGAAGTTATTTTCTTTCACTGAGAATTTACGTGTGCTTCCCCCAGGTGACTAGGGATACTGACAGTTTAAGAGCACTTTAAATAGATCTCCACATGAGATTTGTTGGATTATGCAAGTAGTGTGAATTTAGTCTGAGAACCTTTGTGAAGTTTCCCGTTTGTGATTACAGTGTCAAGAGAGTTGATAAAACATTCTTGAAATGACAAAATTATAGAAATGGCACATAGATTAGTGGTTGCCAGGGGTTAGGGATGGTGCTTTTGATAGACTTTTTAGGGTCCATCTCCTAAGCCTCGTGTAGACATTAAGATGTAAGATCAGTTTCAACACTTTTAGGTACATACTCTCAGAATGAAAGCTGGTTTCCTAGGTTTGCTTATTCTACTTTCATTGTATTTATAGCTTATGTGGATAGGGTACTTTCTTGCTAGCTAAGCAATTCATTAAAACAGATTTTCCCACTAATGTTAAAAAGTTGTATCTAGTAGTATCAAGGTATCTAGTCTGCCATACTGCTGGAAATCAGTGACC
Source organism: Phocoena sinus (assembly GCF_008692025.1). NCBI lineage: Eukaryota > Metazoa > Chordata > Mammalia > Artiodactyla > Phocoenidae > Phocoena > Phocoena sinus. The sequence goes on from NC_045766.1 coordinate 8,848,517, forward strand.
CATCTGTCTACAGTTTAGTCTTATGAAGTATGTTGCTATTTTTGCCTGTGCTCTCTTGTATTTTTGTTAAACTATATTATCTCTTTGGTCCATCAGACTTCTTGTACAGACCCATTACAATCTATACCCAGTTATGTTTTCTCCTTGGTTTCCCACTGTTCCTTCACTGGTGATGTTATGGTTTATTAAAGACATCGTGTGTTGTAGCTGCCATTCTTTCACTCGTGTCATTCTATCCTGTTAAAATACTATCTCTCCTTTTGACTCCAGCCGCTGCTTCTAGCACTGTTGACATTTTGGGCTGGATAATTCATTTTTGTGGGGGGCTGTCTTGTGCATTGTAGGATGTTAGCAGCTTCCCTGGCCTCTACTCACCAGGTACAAATAGTACCTCCCATTTTCTAACAGTTAAAAGTGTTTCCAGATGTTGCCAAATGTCCTTTGGGGGCACCATCTCCCGTGGTTGAGAACCACCGTTCTAGCTCTATATGAACTTGGCCTCAGTTGAAGAGCCTTCTTTGATGATTCCTGCCTGTGGCTTTTACCTTCTGGATTTTCTGTAGTACATATTGTCTGAATTGTACACTTGTCCCTATTACATTTGGTTGTGAACTTCTTTCTCTCTCTTCCTTCCCGCCCTGTGTATGTGTGTGTGTTTGTGTATTTGTGTCTGTGTCTTTCTTATTTCCCTCAAGTTCTAGAGGGTGGGGACTATGTATTTTACCTTTTTATTTGTTTGCAATTTTGGTCAACCCCATATACTTGTTACTAGTTTTAAATATATCAATCTCTTGCTTTTTCCTTATTTTTTCATTTTTTTATATGGTAGTAATGGGGGTTTAGGAAATTGAATCATTCTAGAAAATGTGGAGAACTTTGAGGCATTCTAAATTGAGACTTTACTAATGGTAATGTTGAGACTTGCAGATAATAGAATTAATACCAATGTAACAATAGTGTGTATACTCAGTAATAACTCTGGAAAATTCAAGACAATGCAAGATAGTTACAAAGATATAAGAAAGATGTAATTTCTGTTAGATAGATCCATTATATAAGTAACCAGAAAAATGTGCAGTAGAGTAGCATTAAGAAAAATAGACCCAGAAATATAGAAAATGGAAGGATTTGTAGAAGCATGAAGTACGAATGATTAGTTCTACAGAATGAGATGAGCAAAGTAATCAATATGTCAGGGTAAATTGTTAGGAATGATGGATGTAGCATCTGGTTAGGAGTGAGTTGTGTAAAGCTGATAAATGTGATATATGAATGTTAGTAAGTTGAAAACAAGTTGGGCATAGAGAAGTTAGCTTCTTACTGTTAACTCAGAAGGAACATGTATATTTTGCCCCAGTTGGGAAAGATACAGCGCAGCTATAGATCCCCCCCGGCTTTTTAAAATTATCACCAAGTTCCAAGTAACAAAATAAATTAAAGCTTGAATCTAATTACCTTTATAAAGTGCTTTTCCTAGTCTAGGCCAAAATCTTCATGAAAAAAATCAAAAGCGTAATATGTTTTCATTGTAGAAGAATTAGAAAGCAATGAAAGTTGCTTCCCAAAGCCTAAACCACTATTATCATTTAATTCTGTTCTCTTGATTTTTATATGGTCTCAGTTTCTCTCTAGATATAGATATAAAATGTGCCTGTATATAGATATCAGTGTATACTGTGTGTATATGTGTATGTTTGTAAGTATGTATATTTATTTAAAATAGGGATTATTTTATTTGAAATGTGTTATAGCCTATTCTTTTTCATATAATATTATGAACATTCTTCCATATCTGTAAAAATTTTTTGAAGTGTTATTTAGTGTCTACATAGCATTCTGTTCTGAGATTATCCCCAAATTTATTTAACCATACACCTATTGTTAAACATTTAGATTTTCTTCCGTAAATATATATACACACACATATACACATGAACGTACATATACACATAGTTTTTTTTTTCCAGGTCTTTTTTTAAAAAATTTTTTTATTGGAGTATAATTGCTTTACAATGTTGTGTTAGTTTCTGCTGTGCAATGAAGTGACTCAGCTATATGTATAGATATACATATTCCCTCCCACCCCCACCCCCACCCCACCCCTCTAGGTCATCACAGAGCCCCAAGCTGAGCGTCCTGTGCTTTATAGCACGCTCCCACTAGCTGTCTGTTTTACACATGGTAGTGTATATATGTCAATCCTAGTCTCCCAGTGAACCACTCTAATGAAAATTTTGAGTACATCTCCATTTTCTTTGAAGAGTTGTTACCTCCACCATAGTCTGCCTCTCATAATTCGCTCCACAAAATCGTTCTCCCTGTCTTCCTTAATAAAAAGAATCCCAATTTTATATGTGGGCAGTATTACCAAATTTGGAGACTGTGTTTCCTATCCCCTCAAGTGGTTAGGTGTGGCCAAAGGACTGGTTATGGTTGTGAAGCTGTAAGCTGAAATATGAGCATTAGAAGAGAGTGAGATGGGCCTTTCTTCCCCTTCCTTCTTGCTGCTCCCCATAGCCTTCTTGGAGTGTGAGGTGACTTTTAATAGAACAGTATATGGTAGAGCAAAAAGATGGAAAGAACTTGGATTCCTAATATTTGGAGCGGCCACATCAGCCTTTGATTGTCCACTTCTAGACATTTACATGGGAGAAATTCTCTCCCTTTGTTTTTTTCCTCTCTTAAGTCATTATATTATAATTATTAAAAAATTTTTTTGTTTTGGGAAGGATATAACCTAACCCTAGCTGATAAAGGATGCCATTGTTTGATGCTCTGTGCAGTAATGTGATGGGTCCAATATAAGGAAACATGCATTGTGTCATGGTAGATTCTAGATCCATGTTGAAAACCAAAATCTACTTTGAGACTGGAGAGAGATTAATTGGCATTGAAAGGGAAATACTTGATATGTATTTTCTGGAGTTCTTTGATAATTATATTGCCGAATTTTGTTCTCAAATGATTTTAATAATTATCACAAATATTTCAGAAAATGTATGACAGCTTTTAGGCAAAAGAAATCACTAAGTATTGAAGATTATTAATTGTAGTGTATCAAAATCTCTTAAAGCCCTATGAATTTGTAATATTTATTAGATATCTTGGCTAGTCATTTAGACAGAGTTAGTTCATAAATGTGACTTTTAATGCTCTCATTAACTTTATTGGAAGAATTTTGACAAATGAAATTAAAAAAAATTTTAATTTATAACTTCAGACATATTTTGGGGGTATTGATTCTAAGACAGTTACTCATAACTTTGGTGAAAGAAGTGAAGGATACACATTTAAAAAGTTACTAGACTATTTTTTGAGAAGTTTTAGGTTTATAGAAAAATTGAGCAGAAAGTACAAAGAGTTCCCACATACCCGTTCTCCACAGCATACACATTTTTATCCGGGGTGTTCCACACACATAAAAAAAGACTTTATATCCCTGAACCAAATGTGTATTATTTTATAACAGGAAAACTGCACAGCCCTGAAAGACCTTTTACGCTAACCCAGAGTTTCCCACCCTCAGCACTATTAACACTTTAGGGCAGATAATTATTTGTTGTGGGAGACTGTCCTGTGCATTGTAGGATGTTTAGCAGCATCCCTGATCTCTACCCACTAGATGCCAGTAATACTCTCTGGTTGTGACAACCAAAAATGTTTCCAGACATTGCCAAATGTCCCTTGGGAGGCAAATCACCCCCAGTTGAAAACCATTGCTCTAACCAATTTTCGAAGCTTTAGGATTTGCTGTATTTTTAAGGTGGGCTCAAATTGAAGGAGCCTGTAGTTCAGTGACCCTTCACGTGAAGTGGTGTAGAAAAAGTTAGAATCTTCCTGCCCCTTGGGGACCGCAGGCAGCATACAGACTCTTGCTGAGCCTCATTTTCCTTGATTGTGAAATAGGTAAAATATTACCTAAGTTGTTTGAGAATTCATTGAGCTAGATTATCAAAATATTTTAATTTTAGTTTCTTTCTCTTCAGATGTTGTGCTATACTGTTTGGATTTATTCCCTTGAAAGTGTCAAACACTCATTACAAAGTTCTTATTTCTGTGGGAAAGGCTATCACAGTTTAGGATCTGCTATTTATGGACTTCAAGAGTACTATACTGTGGGTGGATAAAAACCTGAAATAAATGTTAAGTGAAGACTGACTTATGAGGTCAGTTGTGTTTTGTCTCTTTCTGGTGCTCCCATTAGGTTGTCGCAGCATTCACATTGTAACAGTTAAGTGATCTCCTGTGTTCTTTCAGGGACTGTGAGCTTCTCCAGTTGTTGATAGCATTAGATGTCAGCCAGTCGCTTTGACCTTCAGAAGTTTTTGTCTTCACATCTGAAATCCCTCCAATTGTAACAGCTCCATTAGAGGAAGCCAGGCCTCTATCAGCTTGTCCTTAGTCCACTTAAGACTTCTAAAAACTTGACAGAGTTCACAACTAATAACCTCCACTTCCCATTGCTACTTTGTAGAGTTATAAAGCATTGTTCACCAGTGAATGAAATGCTGTCTATAATAATTAAGGTTATTCTAACTCTTCTATCCCTTGCAGAAAATTTCCAGAGACTTGGTGAAGATAGGAAAGCTATCAGAAAGACTATAGCACTATTGTACTGTAAGTATTGCTTTGAAAAAGAACTGTAAATTAAGAATATTTTAAGTATCCAGTTGTTTGGGGGAAAATATGTTAGGCAGAGTTATTATATGTAAAATATAGAAGAGGATATGTTATAATCATGTTAATAATTTATAAGAACTAATCCTATGCAGTCTTTTAAAAATTGAAAATGTGTTCTTATGTACTGAGATGAGGATTTTACAAATAGCATTGAAAAATATTTCTAATTCTAACAAGGATTGATCTAGTTTATGTACATTTGCTTATTTAAAACTATCAGAATCCAAAGAATCATTGTAGTTTTATAGGTTTGTGATTTGTTTGGGTGACTTATTGTTTAGGTTATTTTGCAGAATTATTTATTTGCTGATTTATTTATGTATTTCATTATTTATTTATTTGATTATTTAGTAAATTATTTATCTGATGAATTATTAATACATCTTCATGACATGCTTTAAATTATTTATAACTTAATTTTGAGTTTATTGCTTTTAGTTGCTGCATTGTTACTGACTAGTTTTGATTTTTTTCTTTGTGGTTCTTTAAAATTAAAGTATTAGCTCTAAGGCAAAAGTATATTCATTGCAATACCCAGGGATTTTTTAAAAAGTAATTTATGGTAGTGATAAAATTTCAGTTATGCTTTGTTTAGTTGTAAATTTACCTGTTTAGGGTTACCCATGATAGAATATTTGTTTGTTGTGTGCATACTTATTGTAGAGTCACTTACAAATTAATGATGTAGCCTATAGCCTGTAAAGTGAGACAGAATATATAAACCTCAGTCCACATTATCCTTGGTATCTCTAAACGGCAGGTCGGTATTTCTTACTTGCTATAGAATAGATAATGGAGTCTTAGTTATTTTATTTTAGTGGCAAAGCTATTTTACTACTGGAATATTTTTAGGAAAGCTCAGAGAAATGAAGTCCAACTTAAATTTGGATTCCTGAGATATAAATTTGATGTAGCCCTTTGTTTTTTTAAATACCTGTTGTATGTGTATTTGGAAAGCAGCATGATGTTTATATAGATTTTTATATCAGTCTTAGTGACATACTTATTTTATACCATATCTCTTATGGAAAGTTTTATACCACTTTATTTTAATGAGCTAAAAATGTACAAGATCTTTTATAAATGCCAGCTATAATTTCTCTGTCTTTACCTAATAATTCTCTTATGTGAAGTTTCTATTTTTAACCAAATAAAGTATTTCTTCTTAGTTCTGACTCTGTTTCGTAAGGCAGCACAAGTTATTAGTGTTCTCTTTTTGAATGGGTTTAATGAATAAGTTAAAGTAACTGTTTGGGTTAAAGGGTATCATGTGACAACATAGCCTTTCTCCTGTGTTGCTTGCAGTGAATTACTGTGTACTTTAACAGTTTTAACATTTCAGAGAGAAGCAGCGTTGTACATTTCAAGTTGAGCTATATGCTGTTGAAATATAGGGAAAATGACCTCTGTAGACAGGTTTCACTATAGAATTTTTTTTTTTTTTTTTTGCGGTATGTGGGCCTCTCACTGTTGTGGCCTCTCCCGTTACGCAGCACGGGCTCTGGACACGCAGGCTCAGCGGCCATGGCTCACGGGCCCAGCCGCTCCGCGGCATACGGGATCTTCCCGGACCAGGGCACGAACCCGCGTCCCCTGCATCGGCAGGCAGACTCTCAACCACTGCGCCACCAGGGAAGCCCTCACTATAGAATTTTAAACTGTGCATATGTAAACCCAAATTTCTTATTTTGAAATATTGACTATATTAATGTTTAATTGGGATATTGCTTTAGTATCTTCATATGCTTTCCTTAAAGGAAGCGGTTTCATTTGATTTATATACATGGATTTAAAAATGTGTTTATTGTACATATCTGTGACTCTTCTGTTCTCTAGATGAACAGCCACAGATATTGTTAGATATGGACTTTTATTTTAAAGTGTGCTTCAGGATGCCACTGTGGACTTCTTTCAGAGAAAAAAGCTACCTTGTCCAATGTTGAATAAGATCTCCTATACTAGTTGTGTAATATACCCAGCCCACACTATAACATATAGCTGTGTCATCCAAGTGATCTTTAATTGGAAGATACAGATACACATATGTGCACACACACACATGCACACATATGTGAAATTGTCTCCTGAATAATTTCTTAGGGCTTGTTTTTGACAAGAGATGTTGATGGAGATTGTCATAATAGTAGCTAGCATTTACTGAGCACTTACTATGTGCAGGCACAGTGCTCACATCATCTTTTACATGGATTATTTGTTACTCTTTCCAGTGAGAGAAGTACAGTTATTATCTTCATTTTATGAATGAGGAAACAGAGACCTAGTAACTTGCTCTTTGCCACACAGCTGACAGTAAGTGATGGTGCTGGAATTGGGACTCATTTAGTGTGACTCCTGAAGGTCCTTCTTAGCCCATTACAATTCTGTAATGTAGCTTTATTGTTGTTTTAATGTAGTTTTATGTAGTTTTATTTGTATTACATTACAAATCTGTAATGTAATTATGCTACATTACAATTCTGTAATGTAGTTTTTCACCTGAGTTGTTTTCATTTGTTTGTTTATGGAGACTGTAGTTATTTATATCTCTGATAGACTTAACTTGCTAAGTATATTCAGTTTGTGTTTCATTTGGTCATCTTTTTTAAACAGTAGGTAGTACTTGAGCTTCTTGAATTTTCTGATTTGATTCTTCTTATAATCCTGTATAGTGGATCTGAATTAAATACAGAAGAATAATTTGTGCCTCAGGGAGATTGAATGTTTGCCTGGTGGATGTCTAACGCTCAGATCATTTCTTTTGACTCTTAAGCCCAAGACCATTACCAGGGCTCTGTTAGGTCAAATCTTGGGTGATGTTGGTGTGAGTGCCATAAATAATTGCATCTGTATGAGTGCCAGGACAATAGGCGTAAACTAGTACCATCCTGGGCAAATTGGGACCTCTGGTCACCCTAGTAACATCTCAGATTCCTATTGAGTAGTCCCTAACAGTGTATATAATGCATATTTAAGAGCAATCTTAATTCATATGCAATATTTTAAAAAATATTTTATGATAAAACAAACTTCTTTTATGGCCAGTATTTATGTGATTTTGTTAGCCAACCTAGGCAGTTTGTGTTTATGACTTATAAAGTGTGACTCTGATGTTTTACAGCTTTTGGAACCTATTTTCAAGGTGAAAATAAAGAGGAGGTATTACTATTGGGAACAGAAAGATGAGTATGGCAAAGTTGGTCATAATATAGTATATAGTTGTAAAGTTTTTCTTCGTATCATACATTACAGGATTTTTAATACTTGTTTTGCTTTGTAAATCTTCTGATAAATGGTATATTTGACATTGTACGGAAAACTATTTCTATTTGTTATACGTTCAGAATTTATAATTTTATGTTAGATGATCCAGTAGTGTTTTTTTTTCCTTAAAAAATCATGTTACATGTCATTTATATTGATAAGTTGGCAGTTTGCCAAAGCATTTTTGAAAACAACTCTTTTTCCTTGGTGAAATTCTGTGTGGGAAAATAGGAATATGTAGAAGAGAGTTGCTTAAAGGTTTTTGGTTTTTGTATAGTTTTCTTTTTAATTCCTTCTTGACATGTATTTAGTAAAGTCACAATTAGGTATTAAATTTAAATTTCAAGTTGTTTTGCATTTCGAGAATAGATGACTTGTTAAGTTGAACTAGGTAACCACACTGGCATATTTGTATTTTAATGAACATTAAAAAGTAAAATTCTTATGCAGTAGTTCTTATTCATACGTATGTATAATAGCAGCACTCTTTTTGTTCAGCAAGGCCTGTTAGGCCTTGTAACAAAGGTAAGAGCTTCCGTATATTTTGCCTCGAGTTTGTCACAGTATATGAAGCACTTGGCTAGATACTACTATAATTGTAAGAGTAATAACATAGCTTATGTGTTGGCTCTGAGAGTACCTCCTTTATAATTATGACAAGTAAAAGTACAGCCAAAGGTCACGTTAAGCACAGAATTTCTTTCACACCTCATCCGTTTTGTGGATAATCTGTGAAGTAGTTTGCATCCTGCACTGATATTTTAAGACAGCAACCTAAGGTTGTTCCCATGTAAGTGTTTGAAATATCTTTCCCCTACCTCCCGTGTGGTTGCAAAATTTGGCATGAACGTGTATTTGAATCCTGCACTAATTAAATAGAACCTTATTAAATTTAGAGTTTGCAGAGTAAAAAAGGGGACTCTTGTACTGCATGGATTTCCTAGGGCACTAGATAATACTGACACATAACAGTCTTTAATAATACTGAATCCTGTCCTGACTAAACGCAGTGTCTTAGTGTTGACCACCTTAGTATTGATGCTGCTCAATGAAACACTAAACCCAAACCACACAGCAACAACAAAAATAGAAAATAAAATCACACAAATGAAATTATAGAAGCATGGCATGCCTATACATGTACAATCTATTGATTAGATTCTATTTTTGACTTTAATTCAGCTAAGTAAAAGTTGGAGTATTGAAAAGGTCATATATAGGAAAGCTTTCTATTAAAAAACATATAAAGAGAATATACATCTGTTCTAGAGTGGTTAACAAATCTCTTTAAGTTAGCCTCAGTACACAATACCAAAAAATATAGGCTGAGAAAGAATGTTTGGAAGAGGATAAAATTGCAAGTTATAATTTTTAGTATAATTGATAAAAATGTTTCTTTCTGTTTTTGAAACACATTTTTTCATATAGTTCCACACCATAGCATGCTTCTTTCTATAAGACTTCTAGAGTATGATTTCCAAACAAGGGTGGTAAAGCCCTATGAGGGGAATTTGGGAAATTAAGGAGTACTTTAGCTGGTCACAATAATTATAAGGAGTGTTTCTGGCATTTGATGGGTGGGGATCAGGGATGCTAGGTGTCCTGCAATGCATGGGACAGTCTCAGACTACAGAAAACTGTCCTGAGAACCACATAACTTTTGAATGTCTGCTCGCTTAAACTCTCTTCAAAGATAATACTTCAGTATGTAATATTACTGACAGTTGTTTGTAAGATGTTACATGAGCAATCTGATACTTTAGGGGAAGTTTGTGTTGAGGGGAATCTTCAGTAGAATAAAGAAATTCTCTCAAAATTGTATGTACTTCACACATTCTTCCACTTCCTGATTTATAGCATTTCTAACTAGGTATTTCGGTGAAAAGTTTTCAGTTCAGCAATGCAGTTTACAGGAAGCTCTGTTACACTGGTTGCAAATATGTAACAGGATATTTAAGACTTTTAATAACAAACTAAATTTTAAATTAATGGATCTAAATTAAATTAATTGAATTTTATTAGTTAGTAAGGATTGTTTAGATATTTCATGATTGCCATCCTAAATGTTAAAATTTTGTTTTTTTAGAATGATAATAAATGCATTGTTAAAAATATATTTTAAAATGATTTATTTTTATGTTATATTTTTATGTTGTACCGCTATTACTCTGGTACCATCTCCAATAAGCAATCTATTATACAAATTCTCTGTAACTTCTTAAATTTCTTTACCCACTCCACCGGCAATATTTTGGGGGATATAGTCTTTACTGTAGTATTTTAAACTACTAGAGACTTAATTCCTTGACAGTGTGGTAGGTTTTCTGGGATAGGTTGTAACCACAGTGTAACCACCTTAGTATAGGTAATTATTTTGACACTACACCTAGAAATAAAACCCAGGTCAGTTGTACTAATAACCACATTTCATAATTTTCTCTGTTTCAACAGTATGTAATTTGTCTTGACATTTTAATCTTTATTTCATTTAAGCTTATTTCTATCTTTCTCTTTCATATTCAATTTAATTTTTATCTGTAATCACTTATCTCAATACTAATTTTTATTTTAGAGTTCTCTTATACCTCTCCTGTTTCATTTTTTTGGTACTTACAGAGAATGACTTGTGATCTTTTTCCTCTTAGATCCAAGCTTATTTATTATATATAGATGCAAATATGTGACTGTTTTATTTGCTCTTCTAAAGTAGTTATGTCTAAGCATTTATGTAATGAAATAAATTTTTAATTAATAACATGGTTTAGAATTAATTTTTTTTTTTTTTTTGGCTTCACCACACTGCATGTGGGATGTTAGTTCTCCAACCAGGGATTGAACTCGCGCCCCCTGCAATGGAAGCGTGGAGTCTTAACCACTGGACCACCAGGGAAGTCCCTGATTTTTTTCTTTAAAGAGACATTGTATGTGTAGATTTTATTAACTCTGAATTTCATTTCAGAACAGTACAGGGAATGAAAGGGGCATTGGATCTGGTGGGATTGAGAACCACTGTTTTCAAAATGTGCACTTATTCCTTATAGCTCTTCTAACTCTGATGCTTAAAAGATGCTTCCAGATTAGATTGGAGCTTCTTATATGGATGAAAAAAATGTCAAAGCCAACAATTCACAGGATTAAATATTTTAGCATAAACACTCTTCTAGTTAGGAATATATGGGCTTACTCTGATTTCTTTGATTTTTTTTTGATTTCTTTGATATTTTATAAGTGAAAATTTGAAAAATAACTAATGCTAACCAACCATATACACACTCATTTTGTTGTTGGCTTTTTAAGTGAAACCTAATTATAAAGTAATACAGTTAAACCCTATCTTGGATGAAAATGTGTGTGTGTGTGTGTGTGTGTGTGTGTGTGTGTGTGTGTGTGTGTACATGCATTTTTGTATAATATGGTTTTGCTTATCTTCAAAGTGACACTGTTTATAGTGCATGTGAGCATAACTTGAGAGATGAATGTGCAACAGTTCGGCAGTCATTTGATCCTGGTGTAATGTAGAGACTGTCATCTGAAGACTAAGAGCCATTGTCATGGGAGTTCCCTCTAATTTCAGTGGCATCTTTGCTCAAGGAATACTTGCTCCTTTTTTTTTTTTTAGTTGAAGTGTAGTAGGTGTATAATATAAGAATACTTGCTTCTAATTGCTTCCTCTGGTATTATTTCCTATTTGTTTAGCTGCTACTGCCATTTTCATTCAGAGTTATGCTGTGGTGTTCTCATGTGTTCTAGAAGAAAGTCAAAGATTTGATATCCTTGGAGGTTGGATCGCTTTTCTCTTTTCCTTATATGTGAATCCCAACTCATCGTCTTTTTTTCTGGTTTAACTTCCTCATTATATGAAAAAGATCTTAGGGAGGGTTGAAGTGTCTTTATTTTACTGTCAGACATGATTAGTGGTTTGGTTGGGTATAGAATTTTACGTTGCAGCATAATTTTCTTATAGAATTTCGAAGACTTTGTTTCACAGCATTCAGTTTTGCTACTGAGAGGTTCCTTGCCTTTTTTTCCCCTTCTACATTTTTTTCTGCTGTGCATGACTTGTTTTTATAATTATGGAAACTTTTAGAATCTTTGTCTCTGAATTTTTATGATGATGTGCCTTGGAGTGGATTTTGTTCATTGTTTATACTGGATTTTCTGGGGACTCCTTCATTCTGGAAGCAAGTCCTTCAGTTTGGGGAAGTTATTTTCTTCCCCCTGTTTGTTTGTTAGCTAAGTCTGTTTTTCCATTTCTTGGAGTTTCCATTTTTCTACACGAGGATGTGTGAAGTTGAATGTTCCTGGACTGTGGGCAAAATGGTTCGCCTTTTCCTCAGTGTCTTTTATAAGTTCTTTTATGAGTTACTTCCTTTGATAAGTCATTTATTTTCCAAAAATCTGAGGTCTCTTTGGGGTTTGGGGAAGGAGAAAATAAACCCATGTGGTTAATCTTCGTTCAGTCGATCTTTGTATGTGCTGTTCACTCCGTACCTCTTTTCCTGGCTTACTCAACTTGCAGGATGTAGCTCTTGAAAGCTTTCCCCGATTCCTCAGTGATATCTCCTCACCTTCCACAGACCTTTGTAGAACACATATTATACCATGTTGTAATAATTAGTTCATTGCTTATCTTTGTAAGAAAAACACGAATTGTCTTATTTTTACCAGTGCCTATGTGCAAAGCATAATGTTTTTTGAATGAAAACATAAAATACAGAAATGAGGTTGATAATAGGTAGCAACAGTACAGTTTTATCAGAAGAATTGTAATTATTTCTTATTTAATCCTATTCAGTGGATGTTTGATAGATTAAAAAATAAAACTTAATGGAGATTTACTTTTTTTAAATAAAATATTAGTATTGTTAGTATCCTGCGGTAATCAAAAAAATGTCTTTATATTGAAGCTAAATTACAGAGTAGTCATGAGAGCTTCAATTTCTTTATGCATTTAATTAGAAATTAATCTACAGGATACGAAAAAATAGATGACTAGTGGATAGTTTTATATATTAAGGAGAGTACAACAAAATCATAGAAAAGAAGCAAGAATGGAGAAAAAAGTTTTGTCATCTTTGGTTAGCAAAGCATTCCAGTAATTCCAAATTGAAAAATTCTAAGAAAATAAGATATACTTGTTTTGTGAAAGCCTGCCATATCCACAGACAAAAGGAAAACATCTAAATTAGTGCAAGATTTCATTAAAAGACCTCTGTCACTGTCTTGAGTTCACTTTCCACCATCAGAATTACCTATTGTCTCTTTCTGGGAAGTTTTCCTTTGATCGTAATATTGTTTTGTTTTATTAATTTCAACTTCAATGGTAGGGAATAAAATTGTTTTAATCTAAACTGTTTGACTCATGAGTCATGTTTTCATATAAGTTAAAAGAAATCAATCAGCAAATATGTACTGAGTACATACAAGGCCCTGGTTGGTATGAAGGGGAAGTCGAAGAAGAGGTATCACTTTGGAGTGAAGATGTGTGCATGTAAGGAGTGGCAAGTACAAAGTTCAATAGGATGAGAAATGTCTCAACATTGTATATGATTAACTGTCAATGAATGGCCCAGATGGGATTTATAGTAATAATTTAGCTATTATTAGCTAACATTTAGTAGAATGTTCACATCCTCTTAAGTCATATCTTAGTCATGATGATATAAAGCAGTAGGATCAGTAACTTGATGAAGTTACTTAACAGTGTCCTAAATTTTATTTTTAATATTTCTCTGTCATTTTAGCCCGTACACCCCATATATCTTTAGGGCCTAATCATTTTCATCCTTGAGTTCACTTGCTAATTTGAAATGTCTTTAAAATTACATAGAATTACTTTTGGAATATTGTGTTTCTCACCTATTAACTTATATACATACTATTATAATGTTTTCATAATAATCATTTAAGTTTCAAAAATTAGGAATTTTGCACCAAAAAAGGTAGGTGGTAAATTTTGCTGTACAATATTGTTTTGTTCTGTAAAGCATGGTTTGAATTCTTTGTTTTATGCCCATGTATTTTCATTTAAATTCAGCATTCATATTTTTAAGGAGTAGTTTCAGGATAAAGTTAGATATACTATATAGTTTTTATTCAAATGAACTTATTTTCCTATTTGACACCTTGTAATTCATTTGGAGTTTTGTTAAAATATTTTTCCGAGTGTTTGAAGTTCATACTTAAACCATCTCTGTCAATCCATCTCCCCACACTTCTTCCATCTCCTTTTCTTATCTTTTGTTCTGTATCCCACTGAACCCAGTACACATACAAAACTTTATGAAAAAGCTGAAATCAACTACAGGAAGGTCTTATGGATAAAAAATTATGTTATTGTATAAACTTTTAAAATGTTGTCTAGCAAGCTAGAACTGCTTAACAGATGTGATTGCTTCATTGTTTCAAATTTATGCCAATCAGAGTTGATAGAATTTGATCACACTCTAGTAGATTTATGAGATAAATTACAATATTGCATGACACGCTTCAGATAGAAAACATCAATATAAGTTGAATATAATTTCTTGTTTAAGATAACAAGCCAGTAATTCTTTAAATCAGATGGTTGCTACTTTGAGAGAATATTGATCAGTTTTGGTGAAGATTAACAGTATCTTTGATATTTCCTTCGTGGTGACAAAAAGTATATTAAACTTTTGTTTTTGTGTACAAATATGATTGTAAATGGGAGGCATCTTGTTTCTATTTAGCTGTAGATGACCTGTCAAATTTCCAAAGGCCTATAAAGAAATGAGGCTGAACTTAAATTTGACTACAGATAATTTTAATACAAGATAGGAAGCTTGTCACTGTGGTCCTGATTTCTTTAGAGTAAGGTTTCGTTACATACATCTAAAGACTTACTAGGAATTTTTTTTTTTTAAACATAAGTTTAATACCTCACATAAACAGACAAAATGAGAAGGAACATATTCACTAATGAAGTGATAGGTTCCCACTGGGAAGTTAGAGCCCAGGAGTAGAGTCAGGTCCTTCAGCCTGTTTGCTCTACAACAAATGATGAAACTAGTTATTCAGAGGCCAGGGAAGAATGTTTTAAACTTCATTTAGGAGGTCTGTGTGGTGGAATCCCTCAGTTCAAGTCTGAAATAAACCGTGGAATCTCCTGAGAACTAATGATTTGAAATTGTTACTAAGCCAAATCATCTATGAAAAGAGGGTAGAATTTTTAGTTTTTTTAGATTGGAATATAAAAATTTTTGAATATGGAGACCAACCAAAGCAATGAGTTTTAGAAAGGTAGACCCTCATGTTTCAGGTAAAAATATTGTGAAATTGGTTTAATTTTTAGGAAGAAAATTATGTACAACATGGCTTAGATTTAAAATATTTAAGAAATCGTTCAAGTATTCACAAAAGTACAGAGGATAAATAGAACAGGCAACCTTGTATTTAGCATGCAGACTTTGTATATTGACGTTTGCTGCATATATTTTCAAAAAACATTTTAAAGTCCTTCCTTTCCCAGATATAACCATCACCCTGGAATTGGTTTATATCCTTTCTGTCCGTGTTTTTAGACTATACCTACATTCATGTGTTCATTGAGTGTTCTTACTAAACTGAAATATTCTGTTAGTCTTTATGCAGTTTGCCTTTTTATCTTTTTTACCCAACATTGTTTCTGAGCTATTCCTTGCTTTTGATTTTACATCTGGTTTATTAATTTTAATTGTTCTCTAATAGAACAACACCAGTACCGCAGTTTGGGTTTATCTTTGTCTTTGGATGGGCATTTAAGGGTCAGGTTACTTTGCCCAGACTTTTTCCACAGATATCCCTGTGGCTCTGCCGGGCTCACGGTTTGCAGCACGTGGGACAAGCTGCCATCAACTTTTAGGCCACTGTGTCCAGGTGCTGGCATTAGGCGGCATCCTCAGGCCATTTGGTGCCACTAGAGTGTGCATTGCTTTATCTTTTCTTGCTGAAGTTCCTCTGACATTTAAAACCAATTGCAAAGAAGCCTGCAGAGAGCCTTGTCCTGCTGCTTTTTAAAAAAAACATCCTCCTATTCTCTCTGACCCATATGAAAAATATAACATCTCTATCTTTTTTTTTGATATTTGCTTGAAAAAGATGGCTTTTGTTACATTTTCCAGGTTTACCATTTTTGTTTTTATTTTCACCTGTGGGAGGCTAGGACCTATGCTATCTGGGGGTTTATTTTGCCATAGCAACAAGTGCACTGGGTCTGTGTGTAAGTACTACGTGGTTTGGCTTGATGTAAACAATATGCTTTTGTGCCCATGTCGTTATGTAATTGTTTCAGTTAATGACAGTGAAGTATTGAGTCTTGAAAATGGTACTCTCTTATTTGTGAACATTTTGGAATTTTTAAGAGATTATTCGAACCTTTTATCATCTAAATTACATTCTTTGGATTCACATTTATATTATAATTTTCATTAGCTGGACTTATTTTAGTGCATTTCATATTTTGGTGGAAGTCATATATTTAGAAGTATACTTAGCCCTATATTACACACTTAAGATTTGAATTGTGATGTACTCTCAAACCATTGAAGAGAAAGCTGTCACTCTATGAAATTCTTTGACTGTGTGCCCAGCAGCTTGATATGCCTCATAGAATGCCAGATATTAGAATATTAATGCTATTAACCCTTTCACTGAAAGTACTTCTCCTTGGAATAAAAAAAGATTAAATACATTGGTAGGTCCGCATCACTTCTTGTGTATCAGTAGTTTCACAAAGCTGAAAAATGTTTATGCTGTGCAATAAACAGATGCTGCTCTAACAGTGCAATACGTTATGTACCAAAAACGATCTCTCTTTTAATCATAGATGCTGATTTAATGAGACAAAGACTAGCTTACATCAGAAATGGATTTAAGATGTAATTTTTTTGGCTTTCTGTGTGGTTTTTCTACATAATTAATGGACATACCTTTTAAAGTCACTCTCAGAATTTTTTGGAGTATTTATTTCTTTGATAAAATTGCCTGTATTTCCTTTTTAGAATTTCAGGGTGTATGTAATTGTCTCCTGAACTCATTCAAAATAGTTACTAAAATGTTTTAAAGAAGCTGCCTCATCTTGCCCTGTATCATAAAGTCCGTTTTGCATGAAAAAAATTCCTGTGTGTTCATGTTTTAAAGTTTTGACCTTTTTCTTGAGGGAGGACTGCATATTTTCTGTAACTTAGGGGAGTTTTAGGGGAGACGGTAAGTAGTCAATGAATTGACTCTCATCGTGGTTGAAAGTCTCTGGTGTCAGCGTGCTAGGTGGCTGCTTAGGTTTGCTGTCCGCAGAGTCACTGAAACCTTTCCTCATCTGTGTGAGAGCTCTTCCCTAGGCTCTGCTTTCATTTCCTCTTCACTTGATTTTATTCCCACCAACTCATCTGCAGTTGCTGACTTTGAGCCCTGAAATTCTTCTACATCTGGATTGTACATCTTGATTGACAAATTTGCCTTTTCATAAGGTCAGATAATTCTGTATCTGGAAAAATATTCCTATTGTGTGTTTTATTCCACCGAACCCAGCAGAGTTAAATGTAGTTTGGATGCATAGGGAAGAATTAATGATTGGAAGATACAGAGTTGGTAAATTATTTATTCTGGCCCCGAGGAAGCTGAAAAGCTGAGTGAAAGACTAATAAATCATTTGTGGTAGTGCTGGTTGTCACTTCCAATTATTTTAGACGGTTTTGTGATAAACTGCAGCACCTGCTAGATCTCCTCACACCCTCCCCTGATGCTGGCAGTGCAGCTTGTTTAATCCACGATCAGAGGCAACTTTGTGTAAAGTTTATTTAGGTTGGAAAGGAAATTTCTCTTTTTAAAGTCAATTTTGTTGCTTTTTCTCATTGTTTTGAGTGCTGTGAAAGGATTTCTATGATGTGGCAGGGAACCTGGAACTTACATACCACTTTAACCAGGGGATACTGTCTTTATCTTTTGTTAAATTAAATATTTGAAGAATTGAGCTTCTTTATTATTCCCAGACTGATTAAAAACTACTTCTACTGAGATGATTAGTATGCTAAAGATCAAATCATCGTTTTGATATGATACCATTTAACAGAGAACCACTGCTGCCGTTTGACCAGCCCCATTTTCATCATTCTTTGTTTTTAATGGCTGAGGCTTTGCAACTAGTAGGCCTAAAAAATAGTCAGATTATTCTTTGTACTGGTCCTTCACTCAGCTGCTGAGATCCTTGGAGGCATAAAAGAACTAGCAAGGAAGCTTAGCCTAGATTGGTCTGATTCTAGCATTCATGAAATAGGGCTACTGTAATAAAACTCCTTCAGAAATAAGTTATGAACATCATATAATGTGCATGCTTCACGCTTGGAATTATGGTCAATTCTTTTGTTCCCATCAGAGTTTAATAATTATTTATGTTCAAGCCCAGAACATGAAGTTTGTTTATACATCAGAGTAACTTCGTTTTCACTGAGATTTTCAGCTTTAACATGAAAATACGGGACTTTTGAGGGGACTCTTAAGACTGTGTACAAAGAAAGAATCTTGGTAACTGTCTTGTATTCATTCATTCACGTTTTTACTCCCTTAGTTCCCCTCGCAGTTATTAAGCTCATGTGTGCCTGCTCTCTGAGGACAGCTACTACTCCTGTTAGTTACGACTAATTCTTCTCTAGTGCTTAGTATGTGCCATATACCATTCTAAGCATTTTATGTATACTTTAATACAACCACCCTATGATGTATTTACTGTGCTTATCTTTATTTTACAAAGGATCTTATAGACTGCTAAGGCAATAGTGATTTCACTTTTCCTTTAGTGTCTGTAGAATCTAGGGAGGTAATGTTTATGATAAATCTTAATTAGGTTTAGAATTTCAATCCAAATAGTGCAATATTAACTATCATTTATTGAACATCTAGTTTTGTGTTTGGTATCGTATACATTATTTCACTTTCAACCCCTGATAGTTAAACATTATTTTGTGCTTCGTTGTGATGGAGAAATTGAACCTTAAAGAGGTTAAACCACTTGTCCCGAGTTAAGCAGCTTGGAGGTGGAGGAGCTGGGATTTGAATCAATATCCCACTGCCTCTGCACTCTATTTATAGGCTACAAACGCTAGTTCCTATAGTCTGTTGTTTAGTGAGCAATAGAAAGTGAGGAAGAAAGTAGGTTGGTGGGAACCCACACAACTGGTGAGCTTTTCCGGAAGAAGGCCAAGAGTCCCTAGATCTAGTGATTCTTTTTTTTTTTTTTCTGAGGGAAAATCTAGATTTTTATGTGAAAAGTCCAGATTTTTAAATCTTCACAATTTATTCAGGATAAATTGTTTGCCCACTGGATGTGGCATGTGAAAGGCAGTTTGTAACCTTTTCTTACTGCCTTTGGTCGAATTCTTTTTGACCAGGAGGTTTGCTTTCTAACTTCATTCAGTTGAAAACTATTAACAGTCTACGAGAGGGACTTCCCTGGTGGCGCAGAGGTTAAGAATCCGCCTGCCAATGCAGGGACACGGGTTCGAGCCCTGGCCCGGGAAGATCCTCCATGCCGTGGAGCAACTAAGCCCATGCGCCACACCTACTGAGCCTGTGCGCCTAGAGCCCATGCTCCGCCACAAGAGAAGCCACCGCAATGAGAAGCCCGCGCACCGCATCGAAGAGTGGCCCCCGCTCGCCTCAACTAAGCCCGAGCGCAGCAACGAAGATCCAACGCAGCCAAAAAAAAGTCTATGAAAGAGTATTAACAGGATAGTATCAGTCAGTTTCATTCTTTAGGGAGATTAACAGCCTAGATGAAACATAATTACTCATTATTTCAGTAATCCTATATAGTTCGATACAACTCAAATGAGTTTTAGTTGGGCTTGGATTTCAAGTTATCATGGGTTGCTACTAATTTAAATACAGTCTGTAGCATAGGGCCTAAAATCAAAGAATGAAATAGTCAAACTAGAATCTTGAAAAGCTAAGCTGGTATTAAAATATGTAAATGTTTATTGAAACTCTCTTAGTGTTGTGCCTCTGGTAACAAATCCTTTTATCCTCTCCTTTCCCTGTTCACACTCGTTTCTTTTCCTGTGCTATGAATCACGTGGAGATTTAAGAACATGTAGGTTTTCACTGGAATGCCTTTACTGGATTATACGTAGATTTAAATATTATGTGGGATGTTGTGACTTTTAATGCAACTCAGTTCAGTTAGTCAAAGGCCTTTATCTATATGGGATATTACTCCAATGGCAAAGTTGTAGAGAATGGGAGACAGAAATAAAAGTCAGTGGTTGTTTGTTATAGTTTTATTAAATGCTTTTATGTTACTTAAAATATAAATAAAATATCCCTGGGGGAAAAAAAAATATCCCTGGAGGCAACTTATTGTCACTTCATAAGCGTTTAAAAAAAATTCAGGCTAATCAATTATTAGAGTGTTCTTCCACAAACCTAAAGTCATAACCTAATAATTGTTAGCTGCAAATTCACCATTTCAAAATAATTTTTCTTAATGGATTTTCAGGCTTGCCTTGTAAGGAAAGACATTCCATCCAAAATCAATAGTTCTTTCAAAAAGAAGGGCTTAATGAATTCTTTAATGTGTCCTTTAGATCCCTTTATAAATTATTTTATATATAAAAAAATACTTGTTACTTAATTTTTCTCTTATAAGTTCAAGTGTTTTGACTTACACAGCATTTCATTTAATAGTGTTCAATTATGGCTTTAAAACTTTAATATAAGAACAATGTTACAGAAAAATTGCAGAAAATTTGCAGAAAATTGCAGAGAATTACAGAAAAATTGAAAAATAAAAAACACACACGATCCCACCCCATAGAAATAACTAGCAAACCCTTTCCTTTTTTGAGGTCTTTTTTTTTTTTTCTATTTCACTTGACTGGCTAGCATTTTATATTCATCTTTTCTGTGATATTATTCATAGTTTAGTATATTTATTTTTAAAAGCCATCATAATATTTGACAGAGTTCAAGTGTATCCCCTTCACAAAGGTTCTCATCCAGTAGCTGGAAGTAAATTCTCCTTCCAAACTACATGTGGCTCCACCTCTATTGTGATACCTTGTAGCTACTTATATCTTACCCAGACTTCTGGAGGGCAAGCGCTATCTTACATTTATCTTTATATTCTTATAACATTCACTGACTGTTGAATGAATAGATGACAATAAATCTTAAATTCAGTTTGTCTCCTGCATCTACCACTTGAAATAGGAGAACGGCAGCAAATATATCATGCAATTTTGTAAGTTTTTTTATAAGTTTAATGGGCTATACAGGTAAGGCTTTTGTGGAAAGTCACTAAGAAGTCACTCAAGATTATGGAGCTAGTAATTCTTCCTAGATCTAAAGACGTACCTGATCCCCTACATCATAATTAATTAATGAAAATATACTGTGTTCAGATTTGTCAAGTAAATTTAATTTGAAGGGTACATTGTGCTAAATTGGTTTCTGTATACAATATTAAAGTATTAAAAACTACAAAAGAGATACTAACTTATTGGAAGGTTTATAATTAAGAGGAGCATGGGAAATTTGAAGTAGAAAAATTTTAGATATGGTAGCTCTAGTATGGTAGTGTTTAGATAAAAGGTAATTCATACTGCTAGAGGTGATTAGGTCTTTAGAAGTTATCTTCTTGTCAGTAGGAAACTGAAGTTTTGGGACATAAATAATTGAACCAAGGTTTTGAGACTGCAGTGTACCTAATGTTCATAACTAATGTGTGTGCAAATATTTTTTGAATGAGTAAATTAAATGTCTTAACGTGCAGGAAGTTGTTGAAAACTTAGCCATGTGTACTTTAGGAAAGTTATTACAGAAAAATTACCTTGAATTTACATATTAAAAAACAATGTTTGCATTTCTTCAAAATATTTATACTTGGAAGTGAAGAACTTAGAAGACATACACTTTTTAAAGCATGGCGCTATAAGGAAAGATGAAATAGAATGGGTTCTAGTTAGCTTTCTTTCTAGCAGCGCTTTGACTGTGTAAGTGGAAGGTATCCTTGGGTAAGCTTTACGGAAACTTTTCAAGTTGGAAGAAGATTTCAGCTGGAGTGTCTAAAGGGTCACTTGAAAAAAAAAAACCCTCTATATTAAAATAAAACGTGTTCAAGCTTTAAAGAAAAGATCTCAGAGTTTGCAGATGATCCTAAAATTGGAGCTAGAGGAAATAATGAGGAACAATGCAATCAGATTCAAAAAGATTTGGATTGTTTAGGTGATTGGGCCAGCAGATGGCAAATGCAGTTCAGTGTAGACAAATGTAAAATAATTATCTTAGGAACAAAGAACCAATCATACAGCACACTGATCAGGAAAAAATTTGTGGGTTATTGTAGGAAAACCATTGAAACAGTTAACCCGGTGCACAGCTGCAGCAAAAAAGGCAAGCAAGAAACCAAATTAGCAGACGGATAGAATATAAAGCAAGAGGCAATACTTATAGTGCATTAAGAAACTTGCTAGACCCCATCTGAATTACTCAGTCTTGTATTGGTTGATGGAACCACTTTAGAAAGAGTAAATTTTTGCCTTTGCCTTGAAAATAGACTGGAAATTGTAACAAGCAAATCTAATAAAGAGATTTGAACTAATTTTTATGAACTTTCAATCTGTGAACTTTTATAGATTAGAGCAAGACCCTGTGTCAAAGTAAAGGCACTTCGGGTGTGTCTAGTATCAAAGCTTGATCTTAATAGAGGACACGTATGGTTTCAGCTGCCTGGGGCCTTACCTAACCCCCTTTCCAGTTTAGGTAGGAGGCTGCCTCTCACCTCTTGACTAAAGAAGCTTAAAGCCTGCTACGTTGTCCTTCTGCATGCTTGAGAGCTGCACCTAGAAAGATCATGGACATGAGATCTAAGAGCTGCCAATGAGACGCTCCTTCCTGTCCAGTGACTTGATGCGGTAACATAGTTTTGGCCTTCATTGTAGGCCGTGGGGCAGGACTTTGTGAACCGCCTTCCTTGCTTCCTGTGCAAGCCTGATTCTCCAACCATGGTTCAAAGTTTTGAGCTACTCAGTACCCAGCCAATAAACTCCTTTTTGACTTAGATTAACCAGAATGTGTCTGTTGTTTATAATCAAGAGCCCTACCTGGTACAGTGGTATTGTTCTGTTATTTTAGCCTTGGCCCATGCATTGTTTTGTTGTTGTTGTTCTTCCGTGTGTTTGCTTTGTTTGGAGTGGTGTCTTACTAGAAATCATTTTTTCTGGATGAGCAAACCCCTCTCTCTCTTGCAGTCTTCGCCAGTGTTTAAAAGAAGCAAGAAGAATTTGTACCAATGCCATTAGCATCTGTAATTGTCTTGTAAAAATTTAACTTTATTCATGCAAGCGAATAGTGTTGCTTTGTTAAAAATGGTGTTGGGTATTCAGCCTGATTGTAAGAAGAGTATTTATACATTTCTTTACATATTGTATTTGCTATATCTAAAAATAATTTTATTTAGGAGGAGATGTAATGCATGTAATGCATGATTTTCTATTACATAAGTAATAGGTGGTAGAATCAGGAAGACTGTCCAAAGTTTCTTGTTTTTCTGTTACTGTTGATTAGTGAATATTTGTTAAATGAAATATTTTGAAAAATAACACTTGTGAATTAGAAATAGTGGATTCTATTTTAAATTTGTGATGAGTTGATTGGTTAATATTTAGAAATGATTTTTAACACACAATCAGTGTTTTAAATCGTGGTTAGATTTTCCGTTTTCACATATGTCATATTGACTTCTTTTTAGCTAAATTGTAGAACTTTTGTCTTTTTTTTTGAGAGGTGGCATGCAAGGCTATTTCCTGGAAAAATTTTGAAATAAGGACTTGTCTTTGAGACCTCTGTCATTCTTAAATTTGAAATGGAGCCCTCCCAAGAGAAAGCTGTCTTTGAGTCCATTACTCATACACCTGTGGATTGCCAGAATTCTTATCCTGCCCTAAGACCTGTATGTGTCGTGGCATCCATGGCATGTCCTGCCTTCCAAAGTAAGTATTCCATGATTCAAATTCGACACCTCCTCCCACACCCCCAGCTCTGCCCCACATTATAGATTATGGATGGTGCTAGGAGGGAAAGCTCTATGACTGAACCGTTTCACACATCTATATGAATATTTGATAGCCCTTTACTTGGTTAGAGATTATTCTTTTATGAAGAGAATACTGAGTTCTTTGACATTTTGATCAACATGTCTCAGTGAAGGAAAAACATTCATCTAGCAGTGTTCAGGGAAATGTCTTTGGTCTTGTTGCCCAGTTAGGGACTGCCCGTATTTTATATATATGTCTTTATAATAGAGAAAAGCGGTAGCCTTGGAAAATTAATTATTTTAAGAATGTGAGTATTAAGGGTAGTTGAGGTTTTACATTCTAATTTTTAATTGTTTGAGATCTTTGTGAAATGGAATAGTACTTCACATTGTTTTTATTGAGTTATGTAGTCGTGTAGAAAGAGACGGTGGGACTTGGGGCTGAACTACTTGGCAGGTGCTTGTCCCCTGCAGTTGGTGGGCCAGACGGCTGGCTGGAGATGAACTTCCACGTCTGCACAGTACTCGTAAGGGTCCTTTTAGGAGGAGAACCAAGATCCGGTACTCCATCCTCCTCCCCCCTCTCAAGAGGAGTTGATTTTATCTTCCTTGTCTGCACTGCAGCTTCCTCTGTGGCCCAGGGTCTGTAGCCAGCCATTTCTGCTGACTCTTGGCCTCGAGCCAGGGCTGCTGTTAATGTTCTCACTAGCTCACAAGGGGGCCCGTTACTCTTGCCTTTTTCGGGTCAGTTCCTGGATAAAAAGGCAGGCCTTTTATGAGTCGTGCCTTCACTTTCACAATGTGCCCGCAGGGTAGTGATGGGGTCTGTGGCTAATGCCTGCTTTGAATACTACTGTTGAATGCTTGGGGCTGGGTTTTCCTTGCCAAAAACTTCTTTTTCTTTAGTTCCTGCTAGGTTTGGAGTCCTTTCAGAAGACCAGTGGCTCTGGATCGCTTAGCTTTATATTGGGTTTTCCTACATTTAGTTCTGGTTGCCTGCCTGTCTGCCTGCTTCTTTTTTCTCCTGTCCTTCTCTCCCTCCTTCTCTTCATTTCTTCTTTCTTTTTTTTCTTTGTGATGATTTTGGTTATTTCTTGTTTAAAGAAAATGGTCATGTTAGAAAATTCTGTGTAAAAATGCAACTTGTCTTCTATTCTAAAAAATATTGGGTTATTATATATTAGTAAAGAGGGATTAAATGTGTTTAAAAATTTTTAAATATATATGCTCTTATACATCTATTACTATTTTTCATTTAACAGTATATTATGGGCAGAAATTACAGATTTACATCATCTCTTTTAATAGTTGCATAATATTCTGCTCTATGGATGTACCATAATTTATTTAGCCAGTTCCCACTGATGACTATATGGATCATTTGAATTTTTCACTATTAAAAATAATATTGCGGGCTTCCCTGGTGGCGCAGTGATTGAGAGTCCGCCTGCCGATGCAGGGGACTCGGGTTCGTGCCCTGGTCCGGGAAGATCCCACATGCTGCGGAGCGGCTGGGCCCATGAGCCATGGCCGCTGAGCCTGTGTGTCCGGAGCCTGTGTTCCACAATGGGAGAGGCCACAACGGTGAGAGGCCCGCGTACCGCAAAAAAAAAAAAATTGCATTTAAAATAAAATTTGATAATGTTTGTATTATTTCCATAGAATAAATTCTGGAAGTAGAATTACTGGATGAAAGGGTAATTACATTATTAAAGCTTCTGAATCTTACTGCCAAAATTTACATGTTTCACTCCCATCAGTGATTTTTGAGAAGGCTGTTTTTTTTTTTCCACATCAACAGCAGGTATTAATACTTAAAAAGAAAACATCTTTGCTAATTTTATAGGCGAAACGTAGTATCTTGCTTTAGTGTACAATTTTAATGCTATTGACCATTCATATTTATTTTATAATTTTCTTCTTAATATCACTTGTCTGTTATTCAGGTGTTTTTCTCATGTTTAAGTACTAAATTGTATATTAGGAAGATAAACCCTTTTCTGGCATATTGGTGGTGGTTTTTTTTTTTATATTTCATTTGTATTTTTATTTAATTTTAAACTACTGAGTTGAGGTACTGCTTTGTTTTTTGTTTTATTTTTGGGCAATAGAGCCATTTAAACATTTTATTTAATCAAATATGTCTTGCTTTACATAAATTTTTTCACTTTTAGTATTAAAAATTTTTAGTATAAAATTTTAATTTAGGATTTTTAAATGTTAGTTTTTTGGCATGTTTTCTGTATTGTGTGGCTTTGCAGACATTGGCTTTGCAGACATTGACGTGCACACACACTCACAGTCAGGAATGTGTAGAAGAGCTGCCAGCTGATGTGACCTCCAGCCTCAGCTGCTGTGTCTGTAAAATCAAGTTGTTGCTCTGGTACAGTGCTGTTCACGCAGTTATTTTGTTCATGAACCACAGTAAGAAAATTTAAATCATAACCTAGGACTCACACACACATACTCATGTACAGATACGTTTGTGTGTGTGTACCACACAAGCAGACACTACCACCTGTGTTCTACTTTTTGTATGGATGGCATGCCATATCATGCCATGCAATGCCAGGTTATTGGCAGGGAAAAAAAACTGCTGTATGCAACTTACCAAATTGCTTCCATTACCCACAGAAGGGGTATTACTCACAGTTTGTGAAACACTGTTGTTATGAATTGGACACTCAGATGCCTTCTAGGGCTGATCTGATAGCAGATGCAAATACCTTGTCAGTTTAGCAAATCAGAGGGCCTGGATTCTGTCTAAAGGCATCCAAATTAAAACAAAACAAAAAACTTGCTAGGTCAGCAAACATATTTTCAGGTGGAATTCAGCCTGCTAATTTGGGCTGCTACCAAAAAACCAAAGACATGAAGTACAAGTTCATTACTCTGTCAGGTAGCTATAAACTGTTTTAAACAAACAGTGCATGCTCCGGCAGTGGACCACAGACCATACTTTGAATGGCACTGGTCTAGATGCTGATCTTTGGATGCTTCCTAGTACATCCCTACTCTAAAATTCTGTGGCTCTGTGACAACTGCTAGACATAGAAATTAGGAGATAAAATGGCCTCACACAGTTTTTCTGATTTGATAAGATGATGCCTGTGATAGGATCTGAAAAAGAAAAACATGAGATTATTCTAGGTATCTCAGTTACTTTGCAAGCTGATTATAGGGAGAAGTGAACATTGTCCTTCCCATGTCAAGCAAAGATTATGACAATATCCCAGCAACTGTGTCCAAAACCAGAAGATGCTAATGAGTAACCAGTGACAAATCACATAAGTTCAGTGTCATAGAAAAAATTTAGCAGCATTTGGATGCCTACTGAATCTTGCATGTGTGTATATGTATGCATACAAAATTATTTTGGGACCAGATTTTCTAGTTTAGGGGGCAATATATACCTACAAGAGACTCTGTGAGAGGTACAACCATTAAGGCTTACTTTGGTGACTTGGGTAATTGTAGTGGAACCATGGAGCCATTAGGCTCCAGATGGAACTTTAATCTGGCTTCTGATTTAGCCAAGTGTCCTTGTGGAGTCTCTGAGCATCTGTTTTGGAAATATATGTGACATTATTCAAAATTTGTACAAATTAAGCCACCCTTGGGTTATAATTCAATTTTTCTTTATTGAGAAATGTATTGTAAACAGTTTTATGCAATCAAGCAAAACTAGCCTATACCCATTATTTATTTGCCTGTTAGCTGGTCATTTATATTTTTGTGATTGAATTCTTAATTGATTTAAGAAGGCTTGCATTATACTTCTAAAATTGTAATTTGTTTATAAAATGTGAAGAGTTGTTTCCTAGTTTCAAATAGCTTTCACATAGGTACTTATTTTGGAGAGACTATTTAAAAATAGTTAAAATTGTGGTGATTTTACCTTGAATGGCAGAAGCCCCAAATAATCTGCCTTATTCCCGAATGAAGTTTATTTTCTCCCATAGTGGACATTCCAGAGGTAGGAGTGGCTCCAGGGTTTGGTCTCTGAACAGTGTGTGCACAGGTCACCAGCTTGGTTTATCTGTCTCTCTGTTTGTCTTTAGGTTTCCTTCATGATTGCAGGATAGCTGCCACTCCAGCAGCTGCAGAAACAAACGTCTTTTAGTTCTAGCAGAGAGAAAGCAAAGGCTTATCGCAGGGGAAAAAAAAAAAAAGTTCTTTCCTTTAGTTTTATTGGCCCAGGGTAGACCACATGTCCATATGGCTTTTAATTAATTATTCTCCTATTTACAGAGACACAGAAATTAAAATTATATTGTGGGAAGAAATACTAGGTAGGTATTTTATAGTCTCTTTGGCTTTTCTTGTTTAAGTAGAGACTTGAAAAATTACAGTTTTTGTATTGGGGGTAATAAATATTACCTGGTCCAGGTGAAATGTGAGGAGATAGCATTATTAGTTAAATGTTAGTGACATTTTCTCAGGAAACTGTCATATATTATCCCTATTATTTGTCCCTTCCTCCAGAAGAGCGCATTACAATCCTTTGGACCCGTGATCCTCAGCAGCTTGCCTTGCTATGTGTAGCTAAATTTCATTTTTAAAAAATTGTAGTATATTATTTTTGGAATCCAAAAAAATGATACAAATGAACTTATTTACAAAACAGAAATAGACTCACAGACATAGAAAACAAACTTAGGGTTACCAAAGGTGAAAGGGGGGGAGAGATAAATTAGGAGTTTGGGATTAACATATACACCCTGCTATATATAAAATAGGTAAACAACAAGATCTACTGTATACCACCGGGAACTATACTCAATATCTTGTAATAACCTATAATGGAAAAGAATATGAAAAAGAATATATATATGTATATATATATATAGCTGCATCACTTTGCTGTACACTTCAAACTAACACAACATTGTAAATTAACTATACTTTGATTACAAAAAAAACAGGGCTTCCCTGGTGGCGCAGTGGTTGAGAGTCTGCCTGCCGATTCAGGGGACACGGGTTCGTGCCCCGGTCCGGGAAGATCTCACATGCTGTGGAGCGGCTGGGCCCGTGAGCCATGGCCACTGAGCCTGCGCGTCTGGAGCCTGTGCGTCTGGAGCCTGTGCTCTGCAACAGGACAGGCCACAACAGTGAGAGGCCTGCGTACCGCAAAAAAAACACCAAAAAACAACAAACAACTGTAGTATAATTTACATACAGTGAAATGTTAAGTTTGAACAACTGAGGATGAGAATTAGAATTGAAGAGTTAAGAATTCTTGGCAGAAAGATCTTACCCTGGATTTAAGTTAGGAAATACTGAAAATGCGGGTGCATGAGAGGACAATTCCTAAGGTAGTATTGGAGCAAATGTGGATTTTAGGTTTGGATTGTCTATCCTTAGATGGTAGTATTTGTATGCAGATTTTCCTGAAGGGGGAAAGCTGTGTTTTTCTGCCAGTTTGTCCACTGCTCTTCATTTTCTTTTGCTCCTTCATGCATTTTCTTTTGCTCCTTCATGTGTCAAAAATGCATCATTGCAAATATCATTAATTTGGATTTTGTGATAAATTGATCAGAGGTAGTTTTAACTAAATAATTTGATAAGAAACAAATACAATAAATAAGGAAACTGGGCTTCCCTGGTGGCGCAGTGGTTGAGAGTCTGCCTGCCGATGCAGGGGACACGGGTTTGTGCCCCGGTCTGGGAAGATCCCACATGCCGCAGAGCGGCTGGGCCCGTGAGTCATGGCCACTGGGCCTGCACGTCCGGAGCCTGTGCTCTGCAACGGGAGAGGCCACAACGGTGAGAGGTCTGCGTACCGCAAAAAAAATAAAAATAAAAAAAATAAAATAAATAAAGAACCTAGTTAATCTCTTCAAGGGTTTAAAAAACAAGGCATTCTAGATATCTTCCTTGCTTTCATCCCTACATCTAATAGGTCTTGATTTCCCCTGTTGCTTATCTCTGGAACTCTTTCTCTGTATTCTGGTTTGGACCCTGTTTATATCTTTCTTATTTGGACTTCCTGTGCCAGAATATTCGTGTGATACCTACTATTCTTCACTTTGCTTTTTTTTTTTAAACTTAATAGGATATCATAGCACCTTTCCACGTGAACACATAGATCCTTTCATTTTATTTTTAGAGCTTGATAGTATTTCAAAGTAGGGATGTATAGTGTATAATATCAAAATAATCTTTGTTGATGCCAAATCTCATCACGTTGTTCGTGTTAGAAGTTCCCTTCTCTTCTCCTACAGTGGCGATTCTTAGGGCAGGGAATATTCACTTCCCAAGGATGGGTAAATCTGAATCACGTGTGGGTGTTTTAAAACCCTGTCCCTAAAATTTTGATATACCTTCTTGGTTGAGGATTTCTCTTGTAATAACTGTAACCGTTTCTGATATCAGAGGTGACAAAGGTTGTAAATTCCATAGTGGTCTGACCTTCTTGCCCCCTGCAATCTAATAATTTTGAATAGCTTGCCTTTTCCTTGGCTGGGAATCTTCTGTTTTCTCTTCTCTTTTACTTCTTTGCATTGATATGTGTTTTTTTAGCCCGTTTTAATCCCCTTTACCTCTTGTCCTATTCATCCTGAAGCTTTATCCCATGATATTCCCCTCTTTTGAATTATTGCACTGCTATTAAGCTGTTTACTAAGAGCACTTGTAATTTCTTTTAAACTTAACTTTTCTCTGATAGGTTTTGCGCTACTGAAGGACAAGAGTGGTGGTATGAGCTTGATATTTTTGTATGTAGACGGTGTACATAGTAGTACACATAATATGACATGAAATATCTGATTATTTTAATGAACTTTAATGGAATAACCATAGCAATCTACTTAAGTATATTTATGTTTTTGTATAAAATAGCTGAATGTTCAGTGTTGAAAGTTGGCGAATATGTATTTATTATTGGTAATAACTTGGAGTTGCAGAGAGGCTTTACTCAAGCACCTGGTAATAAGGGAAATAAGATAGGCTTTGAGAGTTAAACTTAAAAAATCTACTCGGGGGGGAGCAGAGCAGAGATGCAGAGTCTCTGAAGAGGCAGAATGACTGATGCGTTTGCAAGCCTTGGCCACTACCTGATTGGCTGTGTTGATTGACTGAAGAAAGAATATATCCATTATGGGTGGCCCGTGGATTAGTCTGCCATCCCTGTAGAAGGAAAGACCCAAAGGTTGAAGTTGGTAGTACTCATCCCAGCATTAGCTGAAAGGTTTTTAATATTCTGGTTTCTCCCTCTCTATAAAAGATGTATGTAAGGATATATAAGTGGAGAGTCCATATTTTCTTTGCAGGTGGAAGAGCAATGAAGAGATAGACTTGAGCAGACAGGGTTCAAATTCTGGCTTTGTTACTTGTTATTTGTGTATCCTTGGGTAAGTTTCTCAACCTCTTGGTGCTACAGTCTATTCATCTGTAAAATGGTGATGGTAATAGTACCTGCTTCATAGGACTGTGGTGAGATTTCAATGAGATGGTATATGTACATTTCCTAGAACTGTTCCTGTTATAAGAACTATGTATTAGGAGCTGTTATGCCTTTAATACTTGGGTCTCCTATCTCTTGTTCTAAAAAATCTGTACTTGTTTCGGTTAGCTGACTTCCTGTATTGTCAGAATTCCTTTTCTAGCCAGCGTGGCTAAAGGCCAGATGAGCCTTTTAAATCCTAGGGTAATGACTGCCCTCCTATGACACCTTTTGAGAGCCAGCCATTGTGTTGCCCCTGACAAGTCCACACCTCACCTCAGTAGAACTGTCTGTCCAGGTGCTTGAATTGTTCCCCTATTTGAACATGGCTGTGTGTGTGTGTGTGTATTTTTTTGTACGTATGTCTGTATGTTTGATAGTAACTGAACTATCCAGTTCATCCTTTTCTAGTGAAAAATATGTGAGAGCATATAAAATGCATTCAAGCACACAAAATATGCTTGCTTTCCTTTTTCTAAAGAAGTATTTGACATGTACTAGAGTGAACTTGAGAGTGGGGTCTAGGTTTGGGTCTTTATTTCTGTTTTTCTTTGGATTGTGTTTGCAAGGGATGTCTGAAATTAGCTCAGGTTTAAAAGCTGTGTGCGCAGCAGGAAGCGGGGGAGTAGGGCTTTCATGGAAACCTAAGAACAGGGCTTAGTTTTAAGATTATAGGAAGTGGTTTTGGTTTTAAGGCAACATAACAAAACAAACCTATGGGTTTACTCTGTATGCCATCTTTCTGTCTGGCTACCAACAGAGGTTTCTGTTTCCACATCATTTTAGCTTGCATTGTTACCTTTTCTGCTGCAGCAGGCAAGGCAGAAAGCGGGTTTCTTCAGAGATTTCTAATTCAAACTGATTAAGAGGCACCGAGAATATGAAGCAGCCCATTCTTTGAAGCCAGGTGGTGAAGGTCTTAGTTTACTGATGAGCTCGAGCCTGGTGCCCACTCAAGGTCCAGGCCATTGTTACTGGTGTGGTACAGAACTGGACAGCCATGCCACCGAGGCTGGGTTCAAGGCAGCTTCTGTTGAAGAGTGATGGCGACTGCTGTGTTCAGTAGAGTATGCCCGTCTGTAGAGGCTGAGAAGATGGCTAACTTCAATCTGAATGCTCTTCCGGGGGAAGGCTGTTGTGTGAATGTAGGAGTACAGTGTTTTAGTTGCTGCCTGGTAACTGTATTTGTTTCCTAGGACTGCCATAACAAAGTACCACAAATTGGATGGCCTACATTTATAGACATTTATTATCTCACATTTCTAGAGGCTAGGAGTCTGAAATCAAGGTGTCAGCAGGGTTGGTTCCTTCTGAGAGCTATGAGAGTATGTGGTCCTTAAATCTTGATTATTTATTTAAATGTCTCTATCCAGTAATTAGCAGATTTTCTGAAGATGGTTGTCTTAGATTATTAGTATTGTAGTAATGTAGTTATATATGGTATTTGGATGCCAGGATATAAAATATGATTAATAAAATTGGAAATGTTTACAGAATTTATGTTGGTGTGTTTCATTTAAAAAATTGATCCCTTTGGTCATTGAATACATTTTTAATAGAATTATTTTCAGTAGGAAGGTGCCTCCTACATAATGGATTGGCAACTAAGAGTTTTATGTCCAAACTGATTTAAGTTAATTATATATAAAATCTTTTTAATCTTTTGTGTTACAATGAATCTAAAGAGATGGTTATAGATTTAAAGTAAAATCACCTCTGATTAAATTATCAAACTGATATAAGTTAGTATTATTCAAATCGTTCTGCTACAATAAATATGCTTTCCTCATTTTAATATTAAATTTAAAATGTTGTAACCTATAGGAATTATAACAATTTTTTTTTTAGCTTTTCCTTTTGACTTTGGGTGTTTTAATTTTGAATTCTTCTACTGAAAATGTCAATACTAGTTTAAATTTTATTTAACCTGATTTCTAAGATTTAATTATTCTGATTTGATTGTTTGAGAAATCTACCTCTTCCCACCAAAATGAATGTAAGCAGATACAAATTTTATGAATTAAGTCTTGCCATTAGAAAAAGCCCTCAATTTCTTATTCACTTAATTTATTTCAACATTTTCCTAATATACATGTTCATGGAGGAAGTTAAAGTTGGTTGCTAGGCTCTTCCCTCCCTTCCTCCCTTCCTCCCTTCTTTTCACTTTTTTTTTGGCCGTGCCTCATGGCATGGAGGATATTATTTCCCCTGGCCAGGGATCGAACCCACGCCGCCTGCAGTGGAAGCGCTGAGTCTTAACCACTGGACCACCAGGGATGTCCCTCCCCTTTTCCTTTTTTTTTTTTTTTTTTTTGCGGTACACGGGCCTCTCACTGTTGTGGCCTCTCCCATTGCGGAGCACAGGCTCCGGACGCGCAGGCTCAGCGGCCATGGCTCACGGGCCCAGCCGCTCCGCGGCACGCGGGATCCTCCCGGACCGGGGCACGAACCCGTGTCCCCTGCATCGGCAGGCGGACCCCCAACCACTGCGTCACCAGGGAAGCCCCCCTTTTACTTTTTATTTTGAAATATTTTAGACTTTAAGAAGAGTTATGAAAATAGTACTTTTCAGCCAACTTCTCCTAATAGTAACACCTTATATAACCCCGTAGTATAATTTCCAAAACTAAGAAATTAACATTGGTATAGTACTGTTAACTATAGTATGGTACTAATTTTTTGCAGGTTTCACCAATTTTTCTCCTAATTCCCTTTTCTGTTTTAGTACCCAGGCTCGGAACCCACATTGCATTTATCGTCATGTCTCTTTAGTCTTCCCCAGTGTGTGATAGTTCTTAGGTCTTCCTTCGTCTTTCATGACCTTGAGACTTGGGAAAAGTACCGGTCAGTTATGTTGTAGAATATCTCTCAATTTGGCTTTGTCTGAGGCTTTCCTATGATCAGGTTGAGGTTAAGCACTCTTGGGAAGGATACTACAGAGGTGATGTCCTCAGTGTATCGTATCAGTAGTGCTTGATATCTTATTACTGGTAAGGTGGCTGATTATTTATTTACCATTTAATTTTAAAATTCAGGTGAGATTTGCATAACATAAAATTAACCATTTTGAAGTGAACAATTTAGTGGCATTTGGTACATTGACAGTATTATGTAACCCAACAGCTCTATCTATCTAGTTCCAAAACATTTTCATCACCCCGCAAAAGGAAACCTGTACCCGTTAATCAGTTGCTCCCAATTTCCCCCATCTCTCAGCCCCCCCACCCCCAAACTGTCTCTACGGTTTACTAATTCTGGATATTTCATATAAATGGAATCATGCAATAAGTGTTCTTTTGTTTCTGGCTTCTTTCACTTAGTATAGTGTTTTCAATGTTCCTCCATATTTTAGCATTTATCTAGTACTTCATTTCTTTTTATGGCTGAATAACATTTCATAGTATGTATATAACATAATTTATCCATTCGTCCGTTGATGGACATTTGGGCTGTTTCTGTCTTTTGGCTATGGTGAATAGTGCTGCTGTGAGTAAAAACGCATGTACATGTATTTGTTGAATTGTTGGATCATATGGTAATTCTAACAAACTTTCTGGTTCAGGTATTCTTTACTTTTTCTGGTTTTCATTTGATTGATTTTAATTTTCATATAGAATAATAAGGTACCACAAAATTCTGAGCAAAAATATTTTTTGTGTTTTACGTGTCAGAGTGAGTTATGTTTTAAAACCTGGAGGTATTTGTCATTCTGATTGAGCTATTTTTTTTTCTGGATTTGATTGTTGACAGACTTTTCCTGTTTTCCCCATTTATAAAGATAACAAGATACAGTGCTAGAGTCCATGAGTTTTAATGTATTTTATGTATTATCAGGTAATGTTGTATAGCTTTGTCCTTATTTTGGACAGTTTATCTCTCAACTACAGAAAATTTACTGGTTTAAGGAAACATCTGTAACAAATATCCCAAAGAACAGTGTCAGGAAGCTTTTTATACTTTTAAATATATTTTTCATTTCAGATTTGAGATTTTTTATGTAGTTTTGAACCTTCCTTTGTAATGATTTATTTTCACAAGATAGATATATGTAATGTAGTCTTGATTTTAAAAAATTGCTTTCTACTTTTCCATATAGCAGATAGAGAAAGGAGGAATGATAATTCTGCTAGAAACTTGATAAGATGGCAGATGAGAAAGAATAGAACAGATCTGTTAAGCCTGTTCTGTAGTCCGGTTTTCCTTAATCTTGAGTAACTGGGAAACTTGCGTGTAGTCCCTGAATATTTTCCACCAAAGAGGAGTATGAGTTGGTTCTTCAGTGGCTTAACCTGAAGACCAAAGATTTTATTTTATCTTGTTCCAAAAAGACCAGTCTTTTATGCCAAACTCTGTTGGTCCAGGAAATCTCCCTTTCCCCACTGGCAAACCTGAGGCTTTCCGGTAGAGTCAAAGGGGCCTTGAACTTCTGGTTTGGGTGAGTTTCATTTCTAGCATTTACAGCCTTCTTGGGCTCTAAGCTCTAGAATGAAACTCATGGCCTACTCTTGATCTAACAATAGACGTCTGATGTTGACACTGATCTGTAGCCCAATGCTCTTCATTGTAGTGGGGAGGAAAATTTGGAATTTTTATAGAAAATGAGTAAGTTAATGGACAGAGTATTTGAGAATAACTTGAAGCTACAGAAACTTTTTGTTTCTGATAGCACTTCTCAAAAATCAAGTGGTACTATGAGGGCCAGACTTACAGGTCTGTTGATGTGACTTATGGTAGGGAGATACCTCTAAAGAGGTAACATTTATTCCCTAGATTAATGTTAATCCATTTCTAGTGTGTAGAACTAGGGGAGCAGATTTAAACTTAATACTCTTGTTCCTTGCAGTTTAGGTTTTTTTCTCTCCTCTCCCCCATGTCTAGGTCTTCTGGTAGTTAATTGTCTAATGATTTGCAGTGTCACTTGGTTGTCAAACTTCCTCAGACCATTGATGAGCTTTTAGCAGCTGGGGTGATGACAGGTAAACATGGGGCTGCACATTTGGGAACTGGAGTGTCTGTATTCCGGGATGCTTGCTGATAACAAAGCTGTATATACTTATAAACATTTTTTCTGTTTTGGGAAACTCATTCTTATTTTTTTAGAATTGGAAATGTGCTACTTTTTTCAGTGTTCAATTTTTAAATAAAAATGTTTCTGAATTTTAGAAACGTAAAGAGATTTAAATATTTAAGAATTCTTTAGGTACAGCATGGTGACTGTATAGTTAATAATACTGTATTGTGTATTTGGAAGTTGCTAAGATCTAAGAAGTTCTCAGCACAAGAAGAAAAACTGGTAACTGTGCTAATGGATGTTAACTAGATTTATCGTGGTCATTTTGCAGTATATACTAACACTGCTGTGTATAAAATAAATAAGCTACAAGGATATACTGTACAACGCAGGGAATATAGCCAATATTTTATAATAACTATAAATGGAATATAATGTTTAAAAATTGTTGTATACCTGAAACTTATATAATATTGTTCATCAACTATACCTCAATAAAAAAAATTGAAAAAAATACTAATATTGACTCATATGGTACACCTGCAAGCACTATCTTATATGTCAGTTATATCTCAATAAAAAAAGTTAAAAAAATTCTTTTAATTCAAATGAATCAGATAACTCACTTTTACTTTTAACAATAATACTTGATGGGACTTCCCTGGTGGCGCAGTGGTTAAGAATCTGCCTGCCAATGCAGGAGACACTGGTTCGAGCCCTGGTCCGGGAAGATCCCGCATGCCGCGGAGCAACTAAGCCCGTGTGCCACAACTACTGAGCCTGCTCTCTAGAGCCCGCGAGCCACAACTACTGAAGCCTGTGTGCCTAGAGCCTGTGCTCCGCAACAACAGAAGCCACCGTAATAAGAAGCCCACGCACTGCAACGAAGAGTAGCAGCCAAAATAAATAAATAAATAAATTTATGGGGAAGAAAAATTCTTGACTAAGGACATCATCTAGTTTTTGAAAAAGGGATGGTAAAAAATTCTTGATTTTTATTAACAAGGAAAATTACATGCAGCAATCCCAAGAATAGTAGTTACCCTGTTTTTTATTGTTAGCGAGTGACTGAATTGATCTGATAGAATCAGGAGTACTATAATAAAATGAAAATTTCATATGTGAACACATTATAGAATCTGAATGCTTCTTTAGTCAGAAGGTGGGATTGCTTTGTAGAATGAAGTTTAAAAGGAATTTGATAATCAGAGATGCTGTACCTTAAGTCACTGTTATAATACATTCACCACTTTACACGTTAAGCCACCAACTAAGACTTCAGAATTACATCCGTGGGTACATGCATTAAAGATGATCCCTCTGAAAAAAAGGGGATAACATTCCTTGAGCAACTTTAAACCAGGTGTAAAGAGGGGAGTACTTTCATAAATACAGAGCCACTGTGTGGAAGGCCTGCTTTGAGGCCTGGGAATAAATTCAAAAGTGTGATAGATTGTTTTCTTTTTTTAAAAAATAAATTTATTTATTTACTTTTGGCTTCGTCGGGTCTTCGTTGCTGTGCACAGGCTTTCTCTAGTTGCTGCAAGCGGTGACTTCTCTTGTTGTGGAGCACAGGCTCTAGGCACGTGGGCTTCAGTAGTTGCAGCACGTGGGGTCAGTAGTTGTGGCTCATGGGCTCTAGAGCACAGGCTCAGTAGTGGTGGCACACGGGCTTAGTTGCTCTGTGGCATGTGGGATCTTCCCGGACCAGGGCTCGAACCCATGTCCCCTGCATTGGTAGGTGGGCTCAACCACTGTGCCACTGGGGAAATCCCGTGTTTTGTTTTCTTTAAAGAAATCCATTTGGCTTGTCTAGAGTATTCTTTCTCCCCCGTCCCCTCCTCTCTCACTTCCTTGTGAATTTTTCCTTATGAGTAGGAAAGAAGTAAAAATCGTTTTTATCCATTTGAAATTATTGCTTATTATATTTATTACTTTAAAAAATGTGTTAAACTGATAAATAAAAAATGTCTTATTTAATCATATGCCTGTCTGTATGCATATATCCATCATAATCACCAGAATCCAGCCATTTCTACTACCTCCACCCCATTCCAAGCATCATTATCTCTCACCTGGACTCTGCAGAAGCCTGTTAGCTGATGTCTTATACTGTCCTCCCTCACCAACAAGTTCATTCTCTACATAGCACCAAAGTGATTTTTGGTGTTGAATGTCAGAGCAGGCTACCCCAAAATTCCACTTGTTTAGTCATTAATTTCTAAGCTCTTACGATTAGCTTCAAGGCTATACTTCACTTGACTTCCCTAAAACCTCATCTCTTGCTTTCCCCGACTGCAGTCACAGTGGCCTCAGCGATGTTCTTTCTGCTTTGTGCGTCCCCATTGCAGGGTCTTTGCACTCGCTGTTCCCTTTGTCTGGAAAGCCTTCCCTTAGATAAACACAGGGCTCTTTTCCTCAGTTTCTTCATATATCACCTCGTCAGGGAGGTCTTCTCTGATCACCTTATATAAAATCATGACCTTGTTCCTTTCTCTATACCCAGCCTTCCATATTCCTTTTACCCTGCTTTACTTTTTTCTGAGACTCATATTATCTGAGGTAGTATGTATTTATTTTTGTTTTGTTTTGATTATTATCACCCTCTTAAAAATGGAAATGTTATCAGGGCAGGAGCTCTGTTTTATTTTCTATGGGAGGTCTAGCTCTTGGAACTATGCTTTACCCA
The DNA here is from genome assembly GCF_008692025.1 of Phocoena sinus. Classification (NCBI taxonomy): domain Eukaryota; kingdom Metazoa; phylum Chordata; class Mammalia; order Artiodactyla; family Phocoenidae; genus Phocoena; species Phocoena sinus. The sequence continues at coordinate 8,887,629 of NC_045766.1, forward strand.
TGGTAGGCACTCACTGTGTTGTTTGTCTGTTGAGTGAGTGAGCGAGTGAATGAATGAATGATAAAATAAGGGGAAGAGAGTTCTAGGCAGATGTGAAAAGCATTGGTATGTGTAAGGAACTGAAAGTACTTCCCTCTGCATCTGAGATGGGCATGCTAAGTGGTGATCTCTTTCTCTTTGTTCTTAGAGGCCTCTGCATGTAGTTTTTGTCATCAAGGCTAAAGAAGTTAGACATGGACTTCGTCCTGAGGCATCATGGATGCCACTAGTTGTGCGATCCACACTGACACACTGAAAGTGTGATCAGATTAGCGTTTTAGGAAGTCTGGTTGCTAATGATGAATGAATTAGAGAGGAACAAGACTGTAGGCCTGGTGCCAATTCAGTGGACAGTAGTCCAGGGGCATGATGATGGTGACCTGAACTAGACTAGCGATACAGAGGTGGGAAGATGCACAAATTGAAGAGATATGCAGTATTTAGGAAGCAGGCCTCAGTAACTGATTAGATGTGGAGCAAGAATGATGCATAAGAATCTGCACGGCCAGCTAGGTGGGTGGGATGCTGCCCTGAGTTAAGGTGCAGGTTTGGAGGTACAGGGTTATGGATATTCGAGTCCAGATACTACTTGGGGTGTTATGTTAGTTTCCTAGGGCTGCAGTAACAAAGTACCTAAAACTGGGTGGATTAAAACAGCAGAGATGTATTGTCCCAGTTCTAGAGGCTGGAAGTCCAAAATCAAGGTGTGGGCAGGGCCATGTTCCCTCTGACTGCTCTAGGGGAGAATTCTTTCCTGGCTTTTCTAGCTTTTGGTGTTTGCCGGTAGTCCTTGACTTGCCTTTGCTTGTGGACCGCCATCTCTCCCCTGGGTGTCTCCACGTGGTCTTCCCTCTGTGAGTGTCTCTCCATGTCCAGATTTCCCCTTTCTATAAAGATACAAGTCATGTTGGATTAGGGGCACCCTAATGACCTCATTTTAACTTGATTACCTCTGTAAACACCCTGTTTCCAGAAAGTCACATTCTGTGCCACTAGGTGTTAGGACTTCAATGTATCTTTCATTGATGAATGGTAGAATTTTACCAAAAGTTAATAGGGTTTGATGAATTGAATTAATATATGGTAGGAGGTCAGGAAGGAGAAAGCAAAGGTAAATCTTGAGTTTTCTTGCTTATCCGAGAGAATTCTGGTGCCATTGGAAAGAATAGGGGGAAAGAGAAGGACAGTTTCCAGACAAGAAGAGGGGAGAGGGAAGTGAGTTTTGTTGTGAGCCTGCCGAATTTGATATGTAGGTGATAGTCGCATTGCATCCTGATCTAGTCAGAATTCAGGGAGGAGATCTGCATCTAGATAATAGGTTTACTATGAGAATGTCTGGGTTCCCTCAGGGAGAGAGGCTGGTGAAGGTAGAGCTAGGTCTAAAAAGGAAGCTAAAGAGAGATGGTTACTTTGTTGAAATGGATACCTTCATCCATTATAGGAAAAAGAAGTCTCATGAGAAGATCTATCCCTTTACTCTAAATGTCAGTTCTAGTAATGTCTAGATAGTGGATTTAGTAGCCGTAGTGGTCCCTGCATGAACAGAAGTAGAGCTACCAGTTCCTGACAGCTGCGAGTCAGCCTCTGGGCATCTTGCTAAATTTTCAAATATAATTATACAGTAGACTTCCTTTAACAAATTCTGTGTTCCCAGCTATAATTATAACTGCTTTTCCTGCCTATCGCCTGTTCTTTGTCTTACTACTCTCCTCCTCACCTCCCCCTGCTGGTTAGAATTATCCTCTGGTCCTTTGGGATCTGAGAAAATAGGAAGCTTTTACTGCAGTTTTCTTTCCTAAGCATAGACTTACCAGTGCACACCAAATTCCTTCTCTCCATTCTAGTCTAAAATACATTTCCAGTTATAAGACATAGTGTTTTAAAGTACAAGCTAGCAATATTCTATATAAAAGTAATTTTTGTTTTCAAAGAATATGAAGATACAAATGAGGTACATTTTAAACTCTCTCGGCAACTGCCGGAAAATGACCATCACAACTTACCCAGTGCTCCATGTCATAGCTAAGACACTTAAGTAACATCTTGTTCACCGCCATGCTTTAGACCAAGAGTTGTTGTTGAATAAATTAAGGTTTGTAACCAAAAGTGAAGTCATTTTAAATCCTACAACCATAATCCTGCAAGGGTTTCCAGGACTCATCATGACAGTAATTGGTAAAACCAGAAATATGAGTGGGATTTTCTGTTTTCTCATCTGTTTTTATCACCCAAATATCCATTGTGAAAATAAATCACTTTAAACTATGATCTGTTGTCCTTTACAAATACATTGTAGTTTTCTGGTGATAAACTTCAAGGATATATTTCCATGTCATTTAGATTATATTCTAAGTCATTTTAATGTCTTTCTTAAGAAATAACTAAAATGTATAGATTTCTGAATGTGCAGAAGAAGAGATATGCTTGAACTTTTAGCTTGCAGTGGGAGTAGTCCAGAAGGAATTATGGACCTGTGTCAATTATACATTGTTATATGTACTTTTCGTTACTAACTTATTCACTAAAAATACTTAGGAGTATTTGTTTTGTGTCAGGCAGTGTGCTAGTTGCCAGTTTACTGAGGTTTTAGTTCGAAAAACTAGATTAAAAAGGTATGCTTATAATGGTTGAGATATACGTGGGAATAAACAGTAGTGTATTCAGTTGCCTATTAAAATAATTCTGTGTATTCTGGATAGCTTTAAATATTATACACAGGACTTCTCTTATACAGTAATTGGTTGACACTTTTTGACCTCAGTGTAAGACTGCAGTATTTAATGAATAAACAAGGAGAATAAAGTTTTGATAAATAAGGCATCTTCTTGAAACTTAAAAGCTTGAAGCCTTTTAGCATGATATTGACAGGTGTTCCTTTCCTGAAAGAGTAAGTGAATAACGTTATGTTTTCATGCTTACAGTTCCTCGTCCTGTCATAGGAATAATAGCCTTGAAAAGCAGAGCTTTGGAATTCACTGTTCTGAGAGATGTCTCCTTATCAGTATGATTTTATGCTCACGTGGGGAGGCTTCAGGCTGAGGAATGAGATTAGATTTGCAGGGGAAGAATATTTGCTGTCCTCGTTGCTTTGGTTTCTAAGGAATGCTTACCCCTTAGCCTCAAATGTGCTGTGGTATTAGCTACTTCAAAATAGATTACTCAAGACTCTTTATTTGGAAAACCTTCAGTATGCATCGTGATGCATTACTTGCGATAAAAAAATGAGGCTACAGTTATATGAAACAAAACACTACAGCTGCTGACAGATGTCATTAACAGCTTTCTCAAACACGGGTCCTTCAAAAGGACCTGCTACACATCTGATGTGGTGAGTTAGGGTCATTAACTCAAGATGGGCTACCGTTGTCCAGTACATTTGTTGTTGTTGGTTTTTTTTGGCTTTAAGCCTTTTGATAATTTATTGGGACCTTGGTGTTTGATATAGTCTAAAAACTATTCTTCTGAATTACAATTAATAAACGTGGAGGGAATGAGGGAAAGAGTAAATCACTGTGGTAAACACCACAGTAAGAGTCGTTGTAGGCAAGATCCATTCATGGATGCCAAAAACAGGGGGAGGGCTTCCCTGGTGGCGTAGTGGTTGAGAGTCCGCCTGCCGATGCAGGGGACACGGGTTCGTGCCCCGGTCCGGAAAGATCCCACATGCCGCGGAGCGGCTGGATCCATGAGCCATGGCCGCTGGGCCTGCGCATCCGGAGCCTGTGCTCCGCAACAGGAGAGGCCACAACAGTGAGAGGCCCGCGTACAGCAAAACAAAACAAAACAAAAACAAAAACGGGGAAAGTTTGAGGGGAAACAGAATGTTTCCACAGTTTAAAAGTATTTCTCCAAGATGTTTAATAATTACAAAGAGAAACATAGTAACTTTACAGAGGCGAAAGCTGGCAGTGTTGAACCAATGTTAATTTTATGTTTTGATAACTGTGCTGTAATTATTACATACGATGTTAATATTAGAGGAACCCAGGTGAACAGTACATGGGAACTCTGTACTATTTCTGCAACTTTTCTATATGCATAAAATTATTTCAAAGAAGTTGTTAAAAGCCCATTCTTCTGGAAATCTGATATAGTGCTCTCACGCTTATCCTTTGAGACCGTAAAAGGTGCTCCTTTATTGTAATGAAGTGTCTTTGGTTTCAGAAATAATTATCTTGGACATAGTTCAGGGTAGACATCTATTAGAACACGTTTTGCTCAGTATCCTGTTGCTGACTATCATTTGGTATCACGTTTCTCCGAATCATCTTTTAATAACAATTGTAGAAATACCCAAGTTGGGTAAGTTGTTTAGAGATGTTAACTGATCTCTGCTGTAGTCAGTGAACTAGTACATGGAAGAATTTGAAGATCAGAAATAGATGACATCTAAAAGTGACACCAAAAGTGAATAATAGGAGGTATCTGGGGTTGTGTGCCATCGCGATTTTACACACATGTACAAAAATGTGGCCACGTTTCCAAGATGTAAAATACGTTATACAGTGTTCCAAATGTTTGTCCTTTTTCATACAAACTGTACTTTAAATGTGTTTCAGTTATGAGAGAAGAAATCTCTGGGAAGTGGGCCACGGAATGAACTTTCTGTTCAAGTTTGTAAATATTACAATAGCAGGTCACTTGTCCATTTGAGATTAGAGCCACATAATAGACTTTCTCAATAAAAATCTATATTGCCACTGTCTGTGTGTGGAAAACCATTAGTTGTAGTTGTACAGGCGAGGCTTATGCCTGCTGTTGCAAATACCACTGACAAACTAAACTTACTGAGGTCAATGGCTCTGTTACTTTGCAAGAAAAATTTCCATCTAGAACAGTGCCTGATGATAAATTAATATTGACTGAGTGAATGAATGAACACTGAAGACTGTATAAGGTGAATGTCCATATTAAATGTAAAATTCAAATGTCTACAGTAATGCAACTCTAGTGTTGAACGCTCAGAATCCAAGCCATCAAAGTGGCACTTTTCTTGAGAATTAACTCCTTTCTACAAATCTACACTTGCTGTAAAGGGCATCTCAAATTTCATGTTTGGCAATTTAACGATACTATGAATATTTCTGTACCGAGGTTGGTTTCATTGTGTTTCAGCAGCAGGCTGGATTCTGGTGATGGCAGGGCATACATAGCCCCCAGAAGGTTCCTTAGAGAGTTGACAATTGTGTTTTTCCCAAGAAGTTGAGGTTAGGGGAATAGAGAGAGTGAATGAAGCATTCTCCTGTTTCAGTAAACCTTGGCAATCTTGTTAAAATTATTCTAACCAGAAAATATTTCCAAAATACAGTTATTAGTATTATTTACATCGTAAAGATTATTTAATGGCATAGCCAATTTGTGTCATTAGGCAGTTTAAGACATACTCTTTAGAGTAATACATAGAGTATATTTATTGGAATATACATACTGAAATGAATATCTTCTGCTTTGTTAAAAAGTTGTTGATTTTACATTGTTATAATTATTTGATTTTGCAGACCTCATTACCCCTCTTTGACAGGAGGGTGTACTTTAAAAATGTCATGTTTTAGGGCTTCCCTGGTGGCGCAGTGGTTGAGAGTCCGCCTGCCGATGCAGGGGACGCGGGTTCGTGGCCCGGTCTGGGAAGATCCCACATGCCGCGGAGCGGCTGGGCCCATGAGCCATGGCTGCTGAGCCTGTGTGTCGGAGCCTGTGCTCTGCAACGGGAGAGGCCACAACAGTGAGAGGCCCGCGTACCGCAAAAAAAAAAAAAAAAAAGTCATGTTTTTACTGCTTTAATAAGTGATTCCTCTTCTCCCCATCATGGCATATTATTTTCATCCTAGTCATTGCATCTTTTCAAAGTCATTTATAAAAGATAATGAGTCTCTTAAAAAGTAGATTTGGTTCGCCTACTTTGGAGAACGCTTTGGAGAAGTAACCATGTGCAGCTGGCTGGGGGAAGCAGGGAAGGTTAATTTTTCTGCCTTTAAGTACTACAGAATGTCCACAGGAAACTGAAATTGCTTAGTCTCATTTAATGTGCAGTTTTTATAGTGTCTAAAGTAACCATTAATACTAGGTAGAAGAAAGTATTTGTAATTTTATCTTCTATGAGGAGCATAGGTTTTATATTAAAAATATGTGGTTCTAATGTTATATGATACAAACATTCATTTTGGTTTAAAACTTAGGGCAGATTGGAAAATTGGTGGGGGGGGTTTGGTCCTAGCTCTGCCAGATACCGTCTCTGTGATCTTGAACAAGTCAGTTTGTCTTTCTGAATCTCTTTTTTTTCCTCATCTGTAAAATACTGAAGTTAAGAATAACTCTGTCCACTGTGTGGTTTGTGAGGGTTACTTCAACTAAACATGATAATGTATCTGTGATAACACCCAGCACCAGGGTAGGTTGCCCAGCTCCACTTCAGGTCTGTGAACAGCGCCTCCTGGAGGCGAGCTGAGCACTGTGCCTGGAGTACGGTGGCCAGGCTCAGTGGGCTCTGGTTTTCTGATGAAAAGATGCCTGTGGAAGGGTGTTGTGAGCTGAAGTACTGGAAAAACAGAAATCTTAAAAGTACTTAAATGTCAAAACATGATTAACCAAATAGATGCAGAATAGATATCACAAACCCCAAATCTGTACAAACTAACTCATTGAGGTCTTACTTAATAATTAATACTACCTGATTTTGAACCAATAAAAAAAGTAATACCATGTAATACTATTTGCAAGCAATGGATTTTGGGCTATTTCAGATCATTTCTTTTTATTCTGTTTTTGCGGGGGAAAAAGTCATTAGTCTGCATTTATAATCAGGACTAGCTTCCTGTAACATTATTTATTTTAACTTTTTATTTATAGATTTTGAAATTGACAATTCTAAATACAGCAATAGTAAGGCACTGCATTTTTGCAGGAAACAAAAAGCACAATTAACATAAAGTCAGAGCCAGCCACAAATAAAATATTCCAGCAAACTGTGTAAGGGGAAAAAAATGCTCTGGGAAGCAGATGCCAAGAAATGTTGCAAAGGTGGCCTTATTACACTGGAAAGAAAAGAATACAGAAGGATTAGTAGTTATAGGAGGAGGAGGAAGGTGGGGAGCGAAGCATGGTGAGTGAGTGCTGCCTGCGTGGCAGGCGCTGGTAGTTCTGGGCACCTCATGCAGATCCTCGCATCTGACCCTCCCAGCTACTTTATAAGTTAGGTCCCCACTTTACAGATGAAGTAGCCGGGGCACAGAGAATGTGAAGTCATTTTTCCTAAAACATTATATCCAGGATGCAAACTCAGGCTTCTTGGCCCTGGAAGTCATGCTCTTACCTACTCTGTGTCCTGCATTGCTACCGTCTACTTACAATGCAGATGACGCTCAGAATGTAGTTTGTATATATTTTGTGAAGAATGTTTAAATGGTATCGTGGGGTTCTCTCCGAGGTATTGATTTGGCCCCTTAGAAAAGTAATTGGTTCATGGATGGGATCCCTGGTATCCTCAGAAATAATAACCCCCTCAGGAATACCTCAGTGGTAAGACCTTAACTGTCTTTCTAGATGGTTTTTTTTTTTAACATTCCCTCCATGTATGCCTAAAGTGTATTATTACATATGATAATTTCATTTACATCTAACTTTTAATAATTATCAACATAAGTAAATAGATGAAAGGAACGCATACGGATGGTAAAGTGTAGGATTATATCACCAATGTTTTAGGCAGGGATTGTTTATGAAGTTTTGTACTTCCTGGCAGACTGCTGTGCCTAATGAGAGTATTTTATTTCTTTCATAGAATCTCATGTAGTAGGGGCTTACTATCTAATTGATTGCATTATTCTAGGTATAGAAATAATGAAACTCACGTAGTTCTTTCTTTGTGAAAATATTTTATTTCAAATATTTCCTTTCTGTTTGACAAAAGAGCATTGGATTTTTGCTTTAAAGAAAAAATTGTGATTTTTTGGGTTTTATTTTTATTTTTTAGCCTGGACTGTGGCAGAATCAAATGACCAATAGTTTCTGATGGCTAACACCTGTTCTTTTTTTTTTTTTTTAACTGCAAAATTCTTAAAAAGGTATGGTGACTAAATCATCTTATTCTTAGGCATTATGTTTTCCTTCTTTTTGTCTTCTTACTTTTATAGTGCTCTTTTGTATTGCATTATCGTTCTCAGCCCTACGACCTAACTTCTAACATTAGCCAAATTCTAAAAGAGGTCCACTTTTAAGGGAAAATTTTGGTTGGAAGATTTTAGCCAGATCTGAGATTCCCTGTCATATGATGTTAAAAAATCTTTGAAGCAACTTTTATTGTTAGTTACCTTAATTCAGATTGCTAATCCTGGATTATTTTTCTCTTCAATTGATTATTTAAAAAAGATAGATAATCTTACATTATCTACCTTAACTGCGCCAAATGGCACCTGATTTAATAAGAAAGTTCTAACTGTATAAAGTACAAAAGTCAGAAGATATGCTGTGGAAGTGTAGAGTTTGGCATTTGTTGTTATTGTAGTGGGCTCAGCCTTCTTCCTCACCCCCCATACACGTATTTCCTATATTGTATACCTCACCGTGGTCAAGAAGAGGGCCAGTTGTGTAACTTTGCTCTCAGCAGAGTGTACAATTGGCTAAAGCTGCGATGGCAAATATGTAGCTTACATGCATCCCCTTTCCTGTGCTTATTGTAGACATCCGCTCATGGCATACTTTCTTGTTTAGCCAAAGATAGTTTCATAATGTTCTCTATTTTAGGGAACCGTTACTGGTCAACCAGAGTTTCCATGTGAGAAAACCTATCTGCTGTTGCTGGAATAGAGAGTTTGGGATGAGTACTAAAAGTTTTACATCTTCTCCCTTCATGCCTAGGATTTGATGTAGCCCAACATTAAAAGATCTTACTTACTGTCTTAGATTGGTAAGTGTGTTAGCAGTTTAGTAACCTTCTAAGTGTACTTAAACACACTTGAATTTAGCACAGCAAAATTGATCCCCTTCCCCCAAAACACCCTTTTCATGAAATATTCTGTTAGGAAACCTTCTTTAGATACCACTGCAGTTCATTTGTGGACAGCTCTTCTATAAATTTACACTCAAAAAGTTATCCTTGGTTAGGGATGGGGAATGGGCTGTGTCTTGTGATCTAACTCCAATTCATTGATAAGATTGATATATTAGGTTTTCCCAGAGAAATATATATAATTAATAAGGTAGGGGTGTGTGGGTGTGTGTGTGCGCGCTTGTGTGTACAGAAAAAGAGAGAGAGGGAGATTTTAAGGAATTGACTCACATGAATGTGGAGGCTGACAAGCCCAAAATCTGCAGGTTAGGCCAACAGGCAAGAGCTGATGTTGCATTTTAAGTCCAAAGGCAGTCTGTCGGTAGAATTTCCTCTTCTTCAGGGGAGATCAGGCTTTTTAAAATTAAGGCGTACAACCAGTTTGGTGAGGCCCACCCACCTTAAGCCCAGTAATCTCTTTTACTCAGTCTATTGATTTAAACGTTAATCTCATCTAAAAAAATACCTTCACAGAAACATCTAGAATAATGTTTAACTAAATATCTGGGTACTGTGGCCTAGCCAAGTTGACACATAAAATTAACCATCACAGTTGAGAAAGACTGACTGATTCAGTGATTACTGAATACCTAATATGAGACAGCCTCTATGCTTGATATTGGAGGACCTCAGCAGATTTAAAAAGAGAAAAATTTAGTCGACAGTTTTTTTTCTTGTCAACTAATCTTAGAATAGAAATTAGTCATGCTTATACTAAGTACAAAAAAGGAAGCTATTTCTTAAAAAATATGTAATGGGGGAGATACATTCAATGTCCAATAATTTTATATTTAATTTTAAATTAAATTTAGTGAGAACTACATTGAATTTAAAAATTTATATTCAGTTTTAGAATGACTTTATTCTTAGTAGATTATTCTAGAAATAGTCTTTCAAGCATAACAAAATGCAAATCTCTTTAGGAGTAACTTACGTTGAAAGAGAAAATGCTGTTTCATCCAGACCCCTGGCTCCGTTTTCTCAATGATACAGCGCATTGTTTTTCTGGTTTTGTTTGGTTTTGTTATTTGTTTTTCATCTTAAAGGAGAGTCTAAGTTTCAGCCTAAGTAGAACACTTTACCTCTTCTATTGAAGCGTATTATCTGGCCTCCTCTGCTTAAATTAGAGTGAGTTGTTTTTAACATGCTCAGGAAAGGGACTTTTCAGAAAGGCAAGTCAAACCTTTTCTATTTTATTTGGTTGTGAATTGTTATCAGAAATGGTGAAAAATTTTATTAGGAAAAAAAGTAAGGATATGATATAATACAGAATGAAAGAAACTAGTAGGTGTTAATACTTGGAATGAAGTTTTAATTGTGGGTATTTGATGACTATTTGCAACTTCTTGCGGGGCTTAATTCTTTTCTGGAAATGAATTAAGACAACTAAAAATGATTTGGATTAGCATTTTCCACTGTTAAGGTAAAGGTATGAATTCTGTATTGGATAAAATGATTCTGGGGCTTCCTTGGTGGAACAGTGGTTAAGAATCCACTTGCCAATGCAGGGGACATGGGTTTGAGCCCTGGTCCGGAAGATCCCACGTGCTGTGGAACAGCTAAGCCCGTGCGCCACAACTACTGAGCCTGCACTCTAGAGCCTGTGCTCCACAACAAGAGAAGCGACCACAATGAGAAAGAAGCCCGTGCACCGGAATGAAAGTAGCCTACGCTCTCCGCAACTAGAGAAAAGCCCGTGTGCAGCAATGAAGACCCAACGCAGCCAAAAATAAAATGAATAAATTAAAAATAAAAAGATTCTGTTCAGAAACACATACTAGTGAGTTAGTTGTGCAAGTGGGTGCTAGTTCTGAGCAGGGTGATCATAAGCCCGGTTTGCTTGAGACAGTCCTTTGAATGCCTGCTCTCCTGCCTTAATTCTTTTTAGCACCTGTGTATTTGTTTGTTATTGTTCCCAGGAAAATTATTGGAAATTTATTGGTTTAAGACAACACAAATTTTTAATTATATAATTGTATAGTTCAGAAGTCCAATATAGGTCTCCCCAGGCTAAAATCAAGGTGTCAGAGAATGTTTCCTGTTCTTTCAGTTTGTTGGCAAAATTCAATTCCTTGTGGTTGTAGAACCTAGGTCTCCAATTTCCTTGTTGCCGATACACCTCGAGCCCTTTCCAGCTTCTTTGGGAGCTGCATTTTGGCTCATGGCCCCCTTCCTCCAGTTTCAAAGCCAGCAACAGCAGTTTGAATCCTTCTCATTTGCACCACTCTGACCCTTTTCCTCTCATAGCATCTTTCCTTCTGACTCATGTGATTAGATTCAGCTCAACAGGATAATCTAGGATAATCCCTCCAGCTCAAGGTTCATAACCGTAATCACATCTTCAAAGGCCCTTTTGCCTTGTAAGTTAACATATTCACAGGTTCTAGGGATTAAGACATGGGCATCTTTGGGGGAGTTGGTGAATTATTCTGCCTCTGACACACCTTTTCACTCTTAGGAATGTCCTAGTTTGGCTGCTAAATTATATGGTCATCCAATTTGAGTAGCTAGTTGAATTATTTAAAACACGAATAAAAACCAAAGCTCAGCTTTCTTCCTCCCTCGCTTTTAAATTTATGTTTCAGTTCTTTCCTTTTCTGTTCCCTCTCCTGTGTCCCTTTGACACCTTTGCAAAGGTTCTGAATCGTTTTCCTGGCTGACTTGTCAGAAGTCAGCACGGAGGAAGTGTATGTCGTTTCTTTTTTGCCCATTAGTTATGGATAAAGGAGCCACATGTTTTATGGTGTGATGGCTTCCATCATTCTTTTAGTCTTTTGCCTTTGAAGCCTGCCATTCTCATGTACCTCAGTGTTCAGTGACAGTGTAACCGGTGAATCCTGAGGTTGTAGCGTCTCAATCTGAGCAGCTACTTGTGCTTGACGCTGTCCTTAGACTGTTGCATGGGGAGTGGAGGAATTAAGACAGGCTTTTTCTTCCCCCTCTACCTTTAGACTTTATTTTATACCAGAGAGGTCACTGGGCATTGCATTCATTTAAATAGCTGCTGATTTTTTTTCAGAGGGGGTAGTTTTATACTCTAGAAACAATTTTACGAGTACAACTGCCTTTTTAAATAAAGTACTTGAATGTTTTTGTTTCACATTTTTGCAAATTTTAATTTATTCAATTACACTACATTAATTGAAGAAAACAATTGTGTATTTTATGAGTGTCTGAAGACCAAATTGCCATTTATGTCTATTCTTCAACTTAAATTTGTAATCTGGAATTTTTCCCAAAGCACAAAATACAATTTTGTATTTAGATAGATTAATTTGTTCCTTGGACAGTCTAAAAAAAAAGACCAATTTATGATTTTTAACCCTGTATCTTTATAAGCTAAGTAGATATTGGATACATGCTAATTTATAGATACTCGAGTCCTTAATTTAGTAGAGAATCCATCAGAGTTTAGATTCAGTTAAGTAACACCTAAGATACAAAACCTGTGCTACATATCTCTAAAGTTAATTTTTTTCCTTTCAGTTTACAATGCCAGTTTTACACTCCATTTGCTGTCAGTGGAAATGTAAGTGGCAGACACAGCACATATTTATCATCACCGAGTTCACTATATCATACAGGAAAAGTACATTAATATGCCGTACAGAAAGCCTAACACACATAAACAACCACTTAGCATTTTTAAGAACATATCTGACTTATTGATTAGCTTAAATATCTTTCAGTCGAGCATGACACCCACGTGGAGTGCATGCATTCACGTACTTATCTCAGAGCAAGTACTGCTTGGACTGATGAATGAGCGTGTCTCTTCTGTATGTATCATGATGAAGATCAAACCTTGGAAAGCTTTTCCCTACCCGTTGGAATCCCTAAAGCTTGTCACAATTAAATTATTCTCCGGGTTCTTGAGGTGAAGCGCACTCTGGAAGACAACTTTAAAAAACCCTATTATATGGGCTTCCCTGGTGGCGCAGTGGTTGAGAGTCCGCCTGCCGATGCAGGGGACACGGGTTCGTGCCCCGGTCCGGGAAGATCCCACATGCCGCGGAGCGGCTGGGCCCGTGAGCCATGGCCGCTGAGCCTGCGCGTCCGGAGCCTGTGCTCCGCAACGGGAGAGGCCACAACAGTGAGAGGCCCGCGTACCGCAAAAAAAAAAAAAAAAAAAAAAAACCCTATTATACATCTACATTTATGTTTGGTGTTCTGAGCCTCTTTTCCTGAAGTCTGCGCTGCTGTTCTGGGTTCCAGGCCCAGTGGTGGATGCAGTGGGGGATGGGATGCGTCTTAATTTCTGTTTTTCATGAACTCTTACGTTCTTCTATAAACTCTACCCTGTAAATTAGCTTCAAAATGTGTGTGTATATTTTAAAATTATGTACAATACCTGTTAGGTTTTTTTCTCATTGGAATACTTCATCGAAATTAGGAAATATCAAAATATAGTACCTAGTTTACATAGATAACTGACCTAAACCTCAGAGAACGAAATAAAGAAATAATATAGATGTGAAAAAATGGGGGGGGGGGGCGAGAAATGCAATTTATATAAGGGATAAAGAACAGATGAGTATATTTTTGCTTTTGACTTTTATGGGAATTTACGTGCATTCTAGAATTGGGACATTTTAAAAGAAAAATGTCCTAGCCTTTTCTTTTAGCAAAACAATACAGTAGGAAGTAATGTATTTAAACATTTTATGGTTTCCTCAGGTATTTAGTTTATATTCTAATATTTTCTCTCTCTAAAACAAAAAGAGAAACAGAATATTTACAAATTATGGTTTCTTGTGTACTTTCTACAACCCTGCTTGGGTGAGGTTTTGTGAGCTCTCTCTCTGTGGACACTGTGTCCTTCTTCCTCTAGTCATTCCTTCTGGGCTGAACTGTCTAATGACACCAGTCAATCCATTTCATTTTATTTTAGTTAATTTCCACAGGTATATTTATAGAATTTGTTAAATTGTGTGGTATAATCTTCAGTCTCTGTTCTTTACTCCTCCTTTCCCTTCCTTTTCCATATTTGCGCTATTACATCTTCATAGTGCACTCTAAAATCTGTAATTTGGGATTGACATGTACTCGCTGCTATATTTAAAATGGATAACCAACAAGGACCTACTGTATAGCACAGGGGACTCTGCTCAATATTATGTAACAATCTAAATGGGAAAAGAATTTGAAAAAGAATAGATACATGTATATTTATAATTGAATCACTTTGCTGTACACCTGAAACTAACACAACATTGTTAATCACCTATATTCCAATATAAAATAAAAAGTTAAAAAAAAAGAAAGTAAAATCTGTAGCTCTGCATTTGACCACATTCTCAGGTTTCCATCTCTCCGTTTCCTACTATTTTGAATACTTTGCTTCCCAATACGGTGAATGTTTGGGAGAACTGAAAGCATCATTTTGCCCCTGACCTTCTTTTTTTTTTCCCCAGAAAAATTAAGCCGTTCTTAGCTTCCCTCCCATTATCCTTTAGGGTCTTTATCTTGGACCTAGGAATTCATTGTCTCCATCTCCCTTACCCATCATATCTAACTAGTTTATAGTCGTAGTAGTTTTTGCTCCTGTCAGTTCCTTACCGTTCTCAAAAGCCAGCCTCATCCACTCCTTTACAGCCGTATTCCTAGAATACTACAGAAGTTTTTGCTCTCCTCAGATCTGAAGTATTTGATATCCTTTCTATCCTCAAATCCATCCCATACATTGTCAGATTAATCTTCCTAAAACATTGCTTTTACTCTGTTATTCTTCTGCTTAGGAATCTTTAATGGCCCCACTTTGTAGATTGAAATTTGGAATCTCTATCCTGATTTTGTTAGGGATTTCATATATTTTTTTTTTTTTTTTTTTTTTTTTGCGTTACGCGGGCCTCTCAATGCTGCGGCCTCTCCCGCCGCGGAGCACAGGCTCCGGACGCGCAGGCCCAGCGGCCATGGCTCACGGGCCCAGCCGCTCCGCGGCACGTGGGATCCTCCCGGACTGGGGCACGAACCCGCGTCCCCTGCATTGGCAGGCGGACTCTCAACCACTGCGCCACCAGGGAAGCCCTCATATATTTTTTAATTGAAGTATAGTTGGTTTATAGTGTCATGTTAGTTTCAGGTGTACAGCATAGTGATTCAGTTTACATATATGCTTATATGTTTGTATATATTTTTTTCAGATTATTTTCCCCAATAGGTTACTACAAAATATTGAGTCTAGCCTGATTTTCAAGGTTCTTTTGTAAAGTTGTCCTAGTTTACTGTTTAGCCTTATCTTCCACTAGTGAGTAGCAAAAGTTCTCCCATTTCTGTCAAGATGGTCCCAACGTACTGAGAACTTTCCTACTTTTGCATATCCTTCCTCTTTTCACAGTACTTTCAATCTTCTTTTTGCCCTATGACGTCCTTCGTATTTTCTTCTTAACATGCTCATCTAAAGCTTGTGTACTTTTTTTCCTAACTTGGAGCTCATGTCCTGTACACTTCGTGAAATCTTTCTGAACAATATGGTCTACTGTAATCTCACCCTCTTCTGAACTCCTGTTTTGATTTTTGCCTCTCACAAGGCACTTTGTGTTTAGTGTTTTGCACTAGTACTTGTTCGTAGTTGGGTCTAGATTCTGTATTGTTAACTGGATTTTAAGTGTCAAGAGATCAGGGACCATGTTATATTTCTTTAGATCTCGCTTATGGACTAAGTCTCATGCATTACAAATCTCAGATGATACATTGATATTTGCTCACTCATTATTTCCATAAATATTAATTGATTACCTATACCCAGGCACTATTGATTATGAGTTAAACAAAAGAAGTAAGGACCCTATATTCATGAACTTTACATTCTAGAAGGGGGAGATAAATATTCTCCAGCGAATTTAACAGTGTCTGTTTAATCACAGTTGGGGAATGTGGTTTACTACTTTTTTGACAAGGGAAAAACCCAAGAATTGCTTTCTTTTTTTCTCTGCTGTTATTGGTATGTATAATTTTTAAAAATAAATTTTGATAGAGTAAATTACTCTTGAAATCATAGGTTTTCAAATGGTAAAACAATTGTTTTCTTCTAAATGTACATAATACTGATATGCTCTAAGTCTGAATTCAGTAGACAAAATAACGGAAAGAATGATTCATATATTTTTGACATTTAAACAATTATAGTAAATTTGTATATCATTTATATGATAGGTAACCTGATGTGAAATAATTAAAAGGTAGTGAAAATATTTTTAAAAGGAAGATTCCCTAAACTCAAATCTATGAAAAGTTTTTATTTAATATGCTAAAGCTCTCTTTTATAGAAGAATAAGATTAGACTAAAAGTAAGTACATTATTAGATACATGATTATTTTAGCTTTAAGTGTTTCTTCCAATGGCTTAAACAACATCATTTGTTTCATAGGTATGGTTTTTTGAGATTGTAATAACCACGGAAAGTTAATGTTGAGAGAATGGCAAAGTATGCTGTGAAACAAAAAATTATTGTATTTGCAAATGTAAAATCATAATTTACATGAATGTTATAGTTAGGCACATTATGAATGTAAATATGCGTTCTCTGTTCTCAGTCCTGTAATGTCATTCTTTGTCCAGTGGGAGATGAAGAGTGATGTTGAGACTGCTGTTTAACCTATTATAACAGCTTTAAAAAAATTAAATAGCGTTGATGTAAATATGAGGAGGGGAAAGAGTATTTATCTCCATTAAGTGACATTAAAAAGCCGTGGTAAGAGTAACAGGCGGTGGGTGTGCATTAAACGGTGGAATCCCTAAATGCAGATGCTAATTATAAGCACAAGGACAGTTGCCTCCCACATATGTAACTGCTGTATATTTTCTTTAGTTAGAGTATAATTCAGGCTTTTTGAAGTGCTGAATATGGCTTTTATTTTTTCACTTCTCCTTAGCATATATATTAAAAAAAACCCAATAAAAGCACTTTTGCTGGACTGTGATTTTGATGGATATAGGTGGAATATTAAACCAAATGCTATAAAGATAATTCACATGATTTGCTCTTGGATGGTGTTCATTGAGTGCCTTACTTGCTTCCCACTATTGAAAAACAAATGTTTAGCAGTAAGGTTAAAATTATTTAAACATATTTGAGCACAGTTTACTTTGCTGTTGTATACCAAGGACTTTAATTTAAGGCTTAGATTATGAAAAGATGTATTAGTACAGGCATTAAGAGTATGTTTGTTTAGATTATTATAGTCTTTAAAACTTATTTTGGTGGTGGTCTCTGGCATCATGTCTTGAAAGTGATATATTGCTTCTTCATCATCAGTTTTGACATTTTTTAAGTATCTGAGAAAAAGGAATTTCCTTTGCATACTCTACAGTCCCTTTCAATGATGATTTTGTAATGTATTCTTCAACTGTTGAAAGGTATATAGTACAGAAACCCTGTTCTTAGAAGGTAGCTGGCTTTTAAGTGTAGAATAGCAGGGAAAGTGTTACAGACTTAAATTATTTTTAAAACTTTGTTTTTAGAAACAGGAGTACAAAAACCCCCTTTGTAATCTTGCCACTTTTTTATTCTTAGGTATGCTTTTTCTTTAGCTTTTAGTAACTTGTAATTTAAGATCACAGTTATTAGGTGTATTTCTGCATTTTATATATCGCTCCCAGATGCTACAGTATTAGTTTTTATCACTGCATATTTTATGAAATGTCAGCCTTCTGTTGGCTGTTCACGCAGCATTGTTAGTGATCAAAAAGACACAACATGAAGGAGAGGAATCTAAACAGTTGGCTTATCTTTGTCCTTCACTGTGACAAAAATACTATAAAATCACTTTATTATAAAAAGTCAAATAAAGGCATCATTTAACATGCAGTGAAAGGATAAATGTCTTTGTTTTTTAGTGAAATAAAATCTTAAAATGTTTAATATCAAGAAATACAGTTATAAAGAGAAATAATATCTAGTTGTGCTAAGTTTGCCTTTGTAAGGAATGAGGGTGATATGTGGTGTGTGATGTGGTGGCAGTGCTATCCCTAGAAAAAGCCACGCGATTTTCGACAACACAAGAGGTGACCCAGTTTGAACTCTTAATTTTTGTCACTCAAAGTACATTCTAGAAAAGTGGGTATTAGTTTAAGTGTGTGCATTAAGTTGTATGTGATCTGGTTTATTATTTTCTTGAATTGACTTACTTTGCAGTTTAAAACTTTATTCCATAGATTTAAAAATTCTTTTTTCTGCAATTCAGTGATTTCAATATCAAGATAAAAGTATAGAATGGGAAACATTTTTCAAAGCCTGAAAGAAAATATGTTACGAATAAAAATCTTGAATGATTTTGATCAGCTGTTGTGTACGCCCACCACAGCAGTTGGTTCAATCAATTTTATGTTTTGGGATGGTTTTATTAAAATGAGCTGCTGCTTTCAATAAATCATTGAGAAAGATGCTGGCTTTATACATTGTCTTTTGGGTGGAGGCATGGCAATAATAGTTTCTCTTTGCAGCCTTGTAAGTCACTATTGGTGGAGACAGTTCCTGACCACCATGGATGTCAAGGCGTTTTTGTGTCACTGGTGTGGGCATTAGACTAAGAAATGATTTTTGTATAAATACATGCACTTTCACGGCAATCTATAGGAAACTGCCGTTTCTAAAGAAAAATAATTCTTAGCAGATAATAATGATTTTAATATCTTCTTTTTATTGTACACAGTTTCAGTTTTTATAAATGATTGAAAGCTTCATTGTTTTCATTTGGGAGAATTAGACTTCTGAAAAGCAGTTTGAAGGACAGCCATTGGATACTCATAAGTTAGCGGCCTCTTTTCTGTCACAAGGTGCCCGGAACTCTCCCCCAGAGTGAGGTCCCTAGTTTGACAGCATGGGTGTTACCTGTGAGCTTGCTGCCCATGCAGAATATTGGGCCCAACCCCATGCCTACTGAATCAGAATCTGCATTCTGATCAACAGGTAACTTGTATACCTGTATACCAGGTAACTTGTATACACATTAAAATTTGAGAAGCACTGCTTTAATATTTCTCAGCCAAAACCTCTCATTTGCTCTGCATGTGTGTGTTGTAATTGTGGGAGGCTGATTGCAGTTGGTCATCTGCAGTTCAGGAGTTGGAGGAGGCAGTAGGAAGTTCACATCAGAATTTTCATGGGACCCTGAAGTAGGCAAGTATTGGATGTAGAACTCCAGGGTTTTGGTTGTTAACTAATTACAATTAGAATCAGTTGCTACTTTGTATAGACATTATAGGTGGGAAGCTTCACCTGACTCTGTTAATGTTAAGCAGTTGGTTTCTTTTTTTTTTTTTTTTTTTCTCAATTATTTATTTTTGGCTGCGCTGGATCTTTGTTGCTGCACACAGGCTTTCTCTAGGCGAGTGGGGGCTACTCTTTGTTGCGGTGCAGGGGCTTTTCATTGCGGTGGCTTCTCTTGCTGCGGAGCACGGGCTCTAGGTGCGCAGGCTTCAGCAGTTGTGGCACACGGGCTCAGTAGTTGTGGTTCGCGGGCCCTGGAGCCAGGCTCAGTAGTTGTGGTGCACGGGCTTAGTTGCTCCCCAGCATGTGGGATCTTCCCAGACCAGGGCTTGAACCCGTGTCCCTGCATTGGCAGGCGGATTCTTAACCACTGCGCCACCAGGGAAGCCCCTCTTTTGGTTTTTAAGTGTCTTGGCGAGTTCCAGATATTCTGTTCTCCCAGATATGTGTTCTCCCAGTAATAGCGTAGTCAGCGTTTCCAAAGTATATTCTGTGGTTTGTTTTTCCCAGGAGATGCTCTGAGTACAAAGAGGCCATGGTCAAGTAAGTTTGGAAGGCACTGTATATTTTGTTCCTCTCTAGGATAATCACAGTATACATTGATTTATATTAAAAGATCTGAGAACCTGGGGTAGCTTAACTTAATTTAGCATTTTCCAAATTTACTTGACCATGGCATCCGGCATCCTTTTCTTTCTTTTTTCTTTTTTTTTTTAACACAGTGTTTCTTATCTTTTTTCAGCAGATGCACACACTGGCTTCTCTCCAGTATTTCTTTTTCTTAATCAAAATAAGAGATGAGTACAACTTTTGAAATTGCTGTGGTGTTATGCCACATAAAACATACTTTCCAATATTGTTATTTATAATAAGTGCAAAAGATATTGGTACAGCCCTTGTGTGCCGAAGGGATTGAGCATGGCAGGCTTTTCCAGAGCTGGAATAACTGAGAAAGCATCTTCCAGAAAGTGAATGTTGACTAGAGCTCAGTCAGATTTGGTGGGCAAATGGAAGGGAGGAAATTGAGCATTCCCAATATTTGCTAGAACGAGGAAAGCCATGAGCGAGCGATGAAGCAAGTTAAACATTTCAGCTCAATGAATGGCTACTGAAATCCCAAATATAGAGTAAGGTTTATGCTTGACCTTGGGCATACAATAGTAAGAAAGAGTCAGTTCTGCCCTCCCAGGGTGCCTGTTGGAGAAGGTAAAGTATAGCCTAGTAAGTATATGAGAGCTAAAATCCAGGATTTTCTAGCTAAAATAGGATTTTCCCAGAGGATTTGTAAGAAGTAAAGTTGGCCAGTGTACTGTATACTGGAGAGCCTGAGGCAGGATGCAACTGTAGTGATAGGGGCCTGCAGTTAGGGGAACAGAGGAAAGAAAATTAGGAGAGAAGAGCAGAAGGTAAAATAGGGCAGACCAGACAACCTTGGAAATCTTAGAGCTAAAGGTGCCAGTAAGTCTTAAATGCAGTGTATCGTGATAGTTAAAATCAGTGCTAGACACTGAAGTAAGATGGAGTGGGCTCACCTCCTGATGACTTCACATCCTGGGGCCTCACTCTCTTCACCTTAACGTGGGAAAAATATGGTAGGAAAAATAGCAAGTGGATGGCTTAAAAAATACTTTAAAAAAAACTTTAATTAAATGAAAAATACTTTAATCTGTACCCAGATTCACCTACCGTTAACATTTTACCTCATTTATCATTTGGGTGTGTCTCCTCCCTTTCTCCCTTGAGACACACACACACACACACACACACACACACACACACACACACACACACATTTTTTCCCCCCTGAACTTTGAGCAGAGATTGCATTTATGCCTGAAAGTATGTCAGTGTATATTTCTTAGTAGGGATGTTCTCTTCTTCCATACCTATAGTACAATAACCAGCTTCAGTAAATTTAGTATAATACTTATATCCCTTATATCTAATCTGTTGTCCATATTCCAAATTTGTCACATGATGCAATAACATTCCTTATATAAGCATTTTCTCCCTTCAGTAAGAATTAAGTCTAGGACCAGCTAATGCATTTAGCTGTCATGTCTCTTTAGCCTTCTTTAATTTGAAATGGTCACACAGCCTTTCTTTGTCTTTTATGACGTTGACATTTTTGAATGATGCAGTCCTTCATTTGTCTGTCTGTCTGTCTGTCTGCCTGTCACTCCTCATTTGGGATTGTCTGCTGTTTCCTCATGATTAGATTCAGGTTCTCTGTTCCAACCAGAAAACTACATAAATAATGATGTATCCTTCTCGGGATATCTCATGTGGAGGCACATTGCGAATGTTAATTTTGATCATTCGGTCAGAGTGTTATCAGATTTCTCCACTGTAGAGTTAGTTGTTTTTTTTTTTTCCTTCTTGTGAGTGTAATAAGCAGTCAGTGGGGCAACACTTCAAGATCATGCAAATATCCTGCTCCTCATCAGAATTTCCATCTAGATGTAGCATCTGTTGATGATTCTTTCCTGGTACAGTTTTTTCTATAAAGGTTGCAAACTGCTGACTTTCCAATTCCAGCCCTGCTTCCAGTCAGCATCAGCATTCTGCTGTAAGCAAAAACCATTCTGATTGACTGATTGATGGATTTACTTATTCATTCAGTCGTTTATCATTGGTAAGAGCCCATGGATATCTGTTCTTTTCAGTGGTTTGTAATTCATTACTTAATTATTTTGATGCCCAAATTGTCCAGGTTTGGTTAGTAGAAGTGCATGGCATTCCCCCATAAGATTTTTGAGTGCTTCCTTACTTTCTGGCAAAGCAAGTTGTCATAGACTTATCTCTGATCTATTCTGCCCTGGTGGCTCTTGGCAGCCATTTCTCTGAAGAGCTCTGATTGTTTGTTTTTTTAAAAATTAATTACTTTGTTTATTTACTTTATTTTTTTTTTTATTATTTTGGCTGTGCCAGGTCTTAGTTGCGGCACGCAGGATCTTCATCGCGGCATGCAGGATCTGCTTCCCCGACCAGGGATCAAACCCTGGCCCCCTGCCTTGGGAGTGCGGAGTCTTACCCAGTGCACCACTGGGCGAGTCCCGAGCTCTGATTGTTTTAAGTGGGGGAATGGTATTAGTGTTCTCCTTGCTAGTGGACTGTGCTCATCACAGTGGGGTCTTGGCCTTTAGGCCCTTTTAGAGGAGAGAGTGCTAGGAAGTAAGTATGGGCGTATGTATGTATACACATTTACATTGATACATAAATGTATGCAGACATGCATACTGGTAAACACACATATTCACATTTTAGAAATCTTAGTTCACACCAGTATCTCTATTTCTCATCCATCTCCACAGGTTCTTTCTTGTTTTCCACTTTTCCATATTTATGTGTCCCTTCTTTCACAGTGACAATATTGGCTTCCAGCAGCATCAACACATTAACTTATTTGTGCAACTCCATAACAGATCTAAAATAGTTTCAGAATTGGTTCATTATACCACTAGAACAAACACACTTACCAAAAACTTTACCCGTTCAAGGTTTGTTTGAAGTTCTCCATCCTCACGCCACCCAGTTCTGTGAGTATATATAATCAAATGCTGTACTCATAATTACTTGGATTACTTCTTTCTTTATAATTCGTGTGGATAGGGTTAAGTGTGGATACGGTAAAATACAGTTGAGTGCACTCATTTTAGTTTTCTTGCAGCTTCACATCCTTGTTGATTTAATTTTTTGAATATGTAGAAAATGATTTACTTTTCCAAAAAATAAAATTGTATGAAAAGGTCTTTCTATGTTCCCCATTTACTCCATCCTTTATAGGGTAAGCAACGTTACTGTTTTTTAGTTCATCTTTCCTTTTATAAGGATAAGCAGATAATTTTTCTTACATTTTTAAAATTTCCCCTTTCTTATTAAAAGTGTAGTGTACTATATATGTTCTTCTGCAATTTGCTTTTTTTCATTTTTCAATATCTCTTGGAAATCACTTCATATCAGTTTATAGAGATTTCTCATTCATTTTTAAAGATACTACCTTATTTTGTGTATGTACCATGGTTTATTCAACCAATGTCTTACACATGGGTATTGAAGTAATTTCCAGTATTTTGCAATTGAAAATAATACTGTGATGAATATCCTTGTGTATATGCATTTTCATATTGTTGCAGGTTTATCTTCAGGGTAAATTCCTGGAAGTGGGCTCACTGGTTCAAAGAGTAAATGCTTAAGTAGTTTAATGAGATATTGCCCAGTTCCTTTGCATAGGGTTGTACCATTTTGCATTTCCACTAGGAGTGTCTGGGAGTGCCTGTTTCCCCACAGCCTTGCCCACAGAGTGTACTGTGAACGTTTTGAATTTTTTCCAATCTGATAGATGAGAAATGGTATCTCAGGGTACATTTAATTTGCATTTCATCTTATTATGAGTGGAGCTGAATGTCTTTTCGTCTGTTTAAAAGCCACTTTCTAGGGACTTCCCTGGTGGCGCAGTGGTTAAGAATCCACCTGCCAATGCAGGGGACACGGGTTCGAGCCCTGATCCGGCAAGATCCCACATGTTGCGGAGCATCTAAGCCTGTGTGCTACAACTACTGAGCCTGTGCTCTAGGGCCTGCAAGCCACAACTACTGAAGCCCACCCACCTAGAGCCCGTGCTCTGCAACAAGAGAAGCCACCACAATGAGAAGCCTGCACACCTCAACGAAGAGTAGCCCCCGCTCTCTGCAGCTAGAGAAACCCTGCATGCAGCAACGAAGACCCAACACAGACAAAAATAAATTTTAAAAAAGCCACTTTCTATAGGACATTTTGTCTTTTTGAAAGTTGTTTGTAATGATATTAACCATCTATCAATGAGTTATAGTGTAAATGTTTTCTTCCAGTTTGTCATATCTCTTTTGATTTTGCTTCTGGTATTTTTCTCATGTATAAGTTTTGTATTTGTATTTTAGTTCTAATTAGAAAGATTTTTCTTTTGTAATTCCCAGGTTGTAGGAGGAATTCAACTTATAAAAAAGTACTTGTATAGTTTCATTTTTTACACTTAAATCTCCAATCCATTTAGAGTTTATTTTTGTGTATGGTGTGAGAAACAGATCAAGTTTTTGTCTTCTTTTTCTTTTCCCCAAAGGTCTATCAGTTTGCTAAAAAGCCCACTCTTGTACCAGTGTTTTGGGATGTCACTTTATCGTAGCTAAATCTATTTTTGGACTTTGTTCCGTTTCATTGGTCTGTCTCTTCAGCAGTGCCACACTGTTTTAAGTATAGAGGCTTTGTAGTATGGTTTTGTTTTTGTTTTTTTTTTGTGCTACGTGGGCCTCTAACTGCTGTGGTATCTCCTGTTGTGAAGCACAGGCTCCAGATGCGCTGGCTCAGCGGCCATGGCTCATGGGCCCAGCCGCTCCGCGACATGCGGGATCTTCCCGGACCGGGGCACGAACCTGTGTCCCCTGCTTCGGCAGGCGGACCCTCAACCACTGTGCCTCCAGGGAACCCCCTGTAGTATGTTTTAATGAGAGTCATTCCCTCCCCCGCCATATCTTTTCCTTTTCAATGTTTCCTAGCTTTTCCTGAACTTTTCTTTTCCACTTGAACTTCAGAATCAAATTGTCTAGCGCAAGTTAAATTTGTAAATTTATGACATGTTGATGTTTAGATGTCCTAACCAAGGGTGTTTCTTTTCTGTCATTTAGGCTTACTTTTGTGTCTTTGAAGAGTGTTTATTCTTCTTCATGTAGGTTTTGAACATTTCCGTTTATTCCTAAATATTTAATAGTTTTTTATTACTATTTTAAATGGGACTTTCTCATTCATTAGATATCCTATCTGGTTTTATTTGTATATGTGAGTGATTTTTGCATGTTTATTTTATATCCTGCTACCTTGCTGAATTCTTTTTTGTTTTTTGAGTTTCATCATTGATTTTCTAGGGTTTTCCATCTCACCTGCATCAGGTCATCTGCAAATAGCTTTTGTTTCTTCTTTTCTAATTCTTAGTTTTTACATTTCTAATGGTTTACTCTAGTCTGATTTCAGTGACTAATACGTCCAGAAGGAAAGTAATAGTGGTCATAGTGGGCATTCTTGCCTGTTTTTGACCTTGGTAGGAGTGAATGTTGCATTGAGAGCTAACAGTGGGAGAAAATAATGCACTGTTCCAAGAGCTTTAGAGGCACTCTGTGTATTTACATGTGTATTTATGTGTATTATTATATATCATTCTCTGTAATATCTCTCTTCCCTTCCATAGCCAAATGTTTTGAAGGAGTTGTCTCTACCTGGCAACTTTTCACCTTCATTTCCTCACCTCCCACTCTCACTCCAGCAACTCCACTCTGGTTTCTCCATTGTGAAAACTAAGGCTACCTTTAAGACCTCTGTGTTATTAAATCTCATGGGATTTCTTCCTCTTATCTTTGTCTTTCTTCCTTTTCCTCTCAGTAGCATTCAGCATTGCAGACCATGCCTTCTTCTAACTGTGTTTTTCCTCCTTAGCTTCTATAAAATCACATTCTTCTGCTTATTCTTTTTCAGTCAGATTCTAGCTCTTTCTCTACTTGGCTTCTAATGGCATGTTCTAGGCCTCTTCTTTTAAAATTCTATCTTCTTTTTGCACTTTATGTATATTAGCTTTCTAAGCAAACCTATGGCATAAATTTTCATTACAGTTATAAATAAATTATTATTACAGTTATTCTGAGAGTGACATTGCTTGTCTACACCTGTCTTCTGAGATCAAGATCTGCATGTCCACCTGCCTATCTGGTATCTGTTTCCACTTTGAGATGTCAAATCACTTCACAGTGTAAGTTCTAACCCCTCCCTCAAATGCCTCCAGTTTTATTTAAGTGACTAGTGTCATTATATATCTTACTGTAAAAGCTGGAAATCTGAGTAATTTTCTTGATCTCTCTTTTTTACTCATCACATTTATCTACTGCATTATCAGGTTGTATTGCTTATCTTTCTACTCTCTAGTTTTCTCCAGCCCAAAGGAAAGGGAGACCCAGACAGAAGAAACATCACGAGTAAAGAATAGAGACATTATATTTGGTAGAATACATAGAGAGTGGAGACATACAAGTAACATTAGAAGTAACAGCCACATTGTCAAGGATACTGATTGTGAGAATATGGAACTTGTGTGGCTATTGGATGCTCATAGGTAAATGAGATGATCAGTTTACTTTTGCAGCACTTAGTGACGTTGAGAAAAAAAGACTGCAGATGGGAGACTAGTTAGGAAGCTGGCAGTTTTCGGAGCTTTGTTAAGAGGTATTAAGTGCTTATATTAGGACATGACATTGGGGAATAAAAAGAGACAAATTTGGTTGATACCACAATGTTATTCAGTAAGATATGATAACAAAGTGGATCTGAAGGTATGAAAGAGAATTATTGAAGACTCAGGATTTTTTTACAAAGCGAAGCAGGTGAGTAGAAAGTTTTAGAGAAAGATAATGAGTTCTGCATTTGATAAATTGTCTATAAGGTGCTGATATGGATTATCCGGTAGAGACATTTAGGGAATGATTGGATGTGGTGAGTTGGTTTCTTCTTCAGTGTTGCCTCCATCTGATAGTGTGGTGACTGTCCAGAGCAGTGCTGAGATGTCGTTTGAGCCAATATCAATCCAACTGACAGTGTCTACTTTGGGTGTTACGTACATGCCAGCTGTGGCCTAGTTCTTGAGGTCCAGGCCAGGACTAGAGACATGAGGACAGAAAGTGTTAGTTGAAGGCATGAAATTTGAATGAGATGGCTAAGCCAAAAAGGGGCGGGGGAGAGGGTGAAACGAGAAAGGAATCAGCCAAGGAAAGATCTTGGAGAACCTCCTGTATGTTCATAAGGTGGCAGCATCAGAAGAAGGGTCAGAAACTGATGGGTCTATCGTTGGAAAAAAAAGTTATATAAGCAAGGGGAAGAGAATTTTAGGAAGCAGATCTTAGATATTAGGGCTATAGAGAAATCAATGAGTAAGGACGTGGGAAAGGACATTACATTTGGAGCTTGAGAGTACAATTTCAGTAACTTGGAAAGGGCAGGAGTTATATAAAAAAGGTTTTGTACTTCTCCAAAGAGAATGTTGATGAAAAATGTCCCATAGGCAAAATAGGAAGAGTTTTTGAAAAGTTAAATAGGCAAGTAATGCTAGTATTTTGCTAGGCTTTGAAAAAGTTTGTAAAATGTAAAATAAGTGACAATTTAAAAAATCCATCATGGATTGGAAACTGAATCAGCGACAGGAAATGAAAAGTATGGCGAGTAGGTCCTTTTAAATGGAGTGGTATATGTAAGCAGCGGGAACCTTCTGGAAGCATGCAGTGAAACATTCCAGATTTTCACATGGTACTCAAGATGTAAGAAGCAAGATGCTGGTAAAGCAAATGGTGAGGAATAAGTGCGGGAATACTACTGCAGGCTGCAGGCGGGCAGGGGCCTGGCAAAAGGGCTCTCATTTTTGTCAGCCGGAAAGTGATATTTTAAGTAAATTGGGTTATGTTTTACTAAGAATAATGAGTTGTGACTGGTTTATTCTGATATAGGAAAGAAATGGGATATATTGGAAATAGCGTATACCTAGAAATACTGGCCTACTCTGATGATATGGCCAAAAGCGGCCACTAAAAGCGTATTTTAATTATAGAAGCAATTTGGTGTAAGAATAGAAAGGGATGCAAATGTAACAGGATCTGAGAAAGGAGGTACATTATCTTATTGTTATCAAACTTTAGCCCTTAATACACTGTGTAGTTCTGGTTGGTGACTCTTAAGGAAGACTCAACTCTATAGACACCAAAAAGGAAAGAGATAATCATGGATTAGGGAAAGTGGACATGTTAAATCAAAATCGGAAACCTTATATCCAGCAAACTTTCAAAATTTTCCTATTAAATCTAATAAAGTGTCTTTAAAATCCCCTTGGATGTCTTCAGTTGACTATCATAACTGAAAAAATGACAACTTTGTTTCTTTTTTTTATTCATTTTGCCTTTTATTTTTTATCTTAATGTGCTGTCTTGGAAATTTTAGTACAATCTCTTATAAAAGTGATGATGGTGGGCATCTGTCTTACTCTTTTGTAAAGGATAGTGCTTCTGTGTGTCACCATTGTGTATTATGTTTGCTGTGGATTTTTGAAAGATGCATTCATTCACTTAATCACTTTAAGGTACCCTTCTTGTTTTTCTAGTTAAAATTTGCTTTTGATTTAAAAAACCATGAGTGGTGTTGAATATTATCAAAATGTTTCTTTCTGAATCTACTGAAATGTTGCTGTAATTTTGTTCCTAATGGGTTGCGTGGTATGCAGTGTTTTAATAACAGAAAACCTCTAGTAAACTTCATACATAAAAAGATTGTTAATCTGTTCTCTAAGAAATGAGCAGCCATTTTGCTCCTTGACTACTGTAGGTCCTGTTCTGAATCCTGTAGGTTGATGGTAGCTCTTCAGAAGTCAGCAGGAATGCGACGGAGTTGGGGAGTTACAGGGTCAGTTATGAATTTGCAAATGTGCTCTATCTTTTTTCCCCTTTAAGCCCAATTTTGGTTTCTTTTTCTTCATACTCTTTGATATCTGTAGGTTTCAAATATGGGAAAGGAAACATTGATAGTTAAGTGCAGGTGTATTAAGTGATTAAGTAGAATGAGTACAGAAAGATTGATAATGTGGATTCTAATTTATATGGACGTGGAGTAAAAGTGTAGGTCATGTTGGAGGGAGGCTGCAGGCCCCACGGGTCATTATGTAAAACTTTAAAATGGATTAAATTTGTATTCCATTTTTATATACTACTGTTTATGGAGCTTTTAAAATAGTGCACACTAGGTGTTATTGAGAAGATATGTTAAGTTGCAGTTTGTATTAATGGGTTATAATAATCTCAATCTAATGATACTCTCTTAAATTGCTTGCAAATAATGATGGTTTTAAAAAAATTATTGCTTTCTAAATCAATAGTTACCTGACTTTTTAGATCACTTTTCTCTGGGATATTATCTGTATCTTATTTTCCAAAAGATAGTCTGGAAAATACCTGATTTTAATCTAACAGCTATAGCAGCTCTTGCATGGTTAATCATTCTCCTCAGTAAACTTAACTGTTGGAGGGGAATTTAATGAGGTCATTTCTTCTCAGTTTTCTCCCTTTTCTTCTTATGTTGTGCAGTATAGCCAGAGTTGGAATTTCCCATTTTATCTGAAGCTATTGGTGTGTATTGGGATCATTCTTTGGGGGCCATGATATGATTTACTTGTTTGGGGTTATTTCTTCTTGTTGTTGTTTTTGTTCAGTATAGAAATTACCTGCTTGTCAAAGTGTATGTATGACTTAAAAAAAAAGATTTTTAAAATGTGTGAGCTGACCCCTTACAAAGCTTTACTATTGTAAAGTGCTATATTTAACTTTTCTCTTCTGAAGGACATTCTCTCACATTCAATTATATTAAACCAAATATTTCTTATGCTAATTATTTTAATTTCATTTGTATATTCCAAAAATTATGAAATAAATTTTTCCATATAAATTAATAATTACTAATCATAATTTTCCTTATTAAAATGCTATATTAGTCCTTTATCTTATGTTATCATTAATTATAATATTCTCATGTTCCATATATCATAGATAACCAAAGATTTGAGTAAAATAATAAAAATACTTGAGGAAAATTAAACCCTACTTAAGAAACTTATGATTGACTTTATGGGGGCAAGGGCAGGGAGGTGGGCAGTAGGGTACTGATGGAATAAGAGACCCATTTTTCTTGTGTTCTAGTCTATCATAGTTTAGAAGAGGGAGACTGGAAAGATAAATGGGCCTGGGACTGAGAGCAGGCTTGTATGATTTATCATTATTTTCCAGAATATAATATAGTAGTCACAATAATTTGGTGAATGATCTTCATCGTTGTGTGAAAAAGTCTATTCAGTATCATGAAAGCATCTATTATTACATGCAGCATAAATATAATTTCTGTATTGCATTATTGGATGTTAACAAAGCCACCCCCCGCCCCCCGTTTTTTTGCTTAACTCACAGAAACCTCACACGATTTGTCTGTCGCAGTTGAGCATGTTAATATATGCATGTTAATATTTACTGTTATGCTTCCCCAAAATGATACATACTCTACTGATCTTTAATCACAGAAGTTGATAAAATGAACCTCCATGTATGGTGAACTTTGTTTTCCTACCTGATCACACTTTCTGGTTACTAAAAGACTATGGTTTTTCCCTTTAAAAATATTTGGTCCTGTTTTCTGTGCCCAAACAAACTCTTTTGAACATAAGTTAACCTTTGTGGGATGATTAAAATGGGCCCTGCCTTCGGAAAATCAGAAGTGCTATTGAGCAGAATTCTAGTTGCTAAAAATGCCAGGTAAAGTAGATATTTTTAGTACATGTAATTCATTTCTGCTAAGACTTGAAGTCTTGAGAATTCTGGAATTTTCTGAGATACATTCTCCTTAGAGTGTTATAATTTGGCTTGTGTATATTTGAATTGTGTGGTTTTGTAAAAGTATATGATATTATGTAACTAATATTTGTTGTAGTTTAAGAGCTTGACTCTTTAAAAACCAAAATCAAGTTAATGAGTCACTCATTCATGCAGACACATTGAGATTGTTAATTATATGAAGCTGGGAAGGCCAGTCCATTAGGAAATGCAGCTCAGCTGCTTTGCCAATAGTTTGTGGTCTGATGAGAGGTTTTTTGTACAAGAGGAAGGATTAGCCCTGAAGAGAACTGTCCAATCTATAGATGGATGTTTTGGGCATGTGGAAGCCTAAGCTGAACTCAGAATATCATGGCTTAGCAAATTAATAAAGTTATGTTAAGTGGTCTCTAGGTACCAGATCTTGGTTAAATAGAGCTCAAAATAGACTAAGCTACCAAGGGTCAAAATAGAGGAATTGTAGTTTAAAAAAATATATACCACAGTATGTTTTGAACTTAGTCTTTATTTTTTAAATTCTCATACTTGAGAATTAAACTCTGTTTCCTAAAAATAATTTATATATAACATAATATATACATGACTGAACCTTATTACCATGTGAGCTCTGTTTTCTGGTCAACATTATTCCTTTGTTTTAAGAGCTAGAAAAAATGGCTTAATGTGAAACTCACTGCCTCACTTTAAACATGTTCTGATTGAAGAACTCTGTCAGGTGTCAAAACAAGTCTACCCTCTGGCAAGAGTGACAAGTTCTTCATGAGGAAATTCTGGAATTGCCTTTGGGAAGTATTTTAACAATCTCTTTGGAACTCTTTTTCCAATTGGTTATGTCAGCTTTGGGTGTGGGTGGAGTAGGCCACAGATCTGAATTTTCTAGAAGCTTTACTATCATTTATTCTTAGTATAATAATTTTCTATTTGAAGACTTATTCTGGGAGTTATCTGTATTCTTGTACTGATACATTTATACTTATGAGGCTCAGGATGTAGTTTGGTATTGTCTGGCCAACTGCACACTGGTTTTAGGGATATTCGAGAAGGAATGCCGTTAAAAATGTCTTTCTCAAGTGCATATGTATGTATGGGCTCTCAAGGATAACATGTTGAAAACTATGTAGGAATTAGTCGTTTAGAAAGTTTGATCTTAAATTAATGCCTGTCACATTGACTGAAGCACAGAGCTTGGCTAGGTATGTTTTCAGAGAGAGCTTTCTTGTTGTACTGAATTCAAGAGGTAATGTATTTCAGAGTGAAAATAAGTGAGGGAAATCGATGTCTGAGCTCCAGGAATCACAGATTTCAGTGTTATGAGCCCACGGTCCATGGTTATAGGAGGCACAGACTTCATTCCCCGTGGTGGGTTTCCAAGGTACTCCAATGAAATACGGAGATAAAGGAATCACTTTAATTCACTATGTGATTTTTTTTTTTTTTTTTTTTTGCGGTACGCGGGCCTCTCACTGTTGTGGCCTCTCCCGTTGTGGAGCACAGGCTCCGGACGTGCAGGCTCAGCGGCCATGGCTCACGGGCCCAGCCGCTCCGCGGCATGTGGGATCTTCCCAGACCGGGGCACGAACCCGTGTCCCCTGCATCGGCAGGCGGACTCTCAACCACTGCGCCGCCAGGGAAGTCCCACTATGTGATTTTGACTTACATTACTCATAGATATACTTGAGGACATTGTGATGGTGTGTTAAGGATAGGCTTGTGGAGTGTCACAGGCCTGAGTTTAAATACCACTTATTAACTGTGTGATGTTAAGTAAGCTTACTTAACAATGCCTGTAATTTCTTCATCTGTATAAGTGGGATTAATGATAATAATAAAACTTTTGCATCAAGCTGTTATGGGGATTAAATAAAATGACATTTTCTAAAACACAAAGAAGAGTCTTTTAGGACATCCTCCTCGTACATCCACTCCCACCCCAAGTACCATGGGCTGAGAAATTAATGTCATCAGACGTTGCTCAGAAGGGCAGTTATAAGGTTAAAAGCACATTTTACCTATGGGTAGTCTTTACATAAGGACATTTCTAAACGTTTTCAATGAAAGATAGTAGTATTTCAATGATTATTTAGGCCATGATGTTTTAAAAGCAGCAGCAGTTTTAGATGAAGTAACCTAGTCTTTCAGGGTTTTATCCCCTGTCCACAAATGCTGCTCTGGGAGATGGCCTAGTGTTCAGTCACTTACACAACAAGTGGTCCAGTGCACAGGACTGGGAAGGATGTCCTACTAAGGATCAGGGTTACCAGCCTTTTTGAAGGCTTCAACAGGCCTTTTTGAAACTCCCCTTGTAGGGGGTATGGTAGGTGACTGTCACCTTTCCCTTCATGTAACTTGGACGAGAGAAATAATTGTAAAGATGAACACAGAAGAATTTGAGGATCATTTCTTAAGAGGTTGACTCTGGGTGATTTTTTTAAGTCCCAAGAGTTGGGTGCTTTATTTGGGCTCCTGCCCTTGGAGAGTAATAACCAATTGCCTGAGAGTTCTTGCTTAGTTTCCAGTATCCAAACTGGAAAACGTTAATTTGGAAAAATCTTCAGGGCTTCCCTGGTGGTGCAGTGGTTAAGAATCTGCCTGCCAATGCAGGGGACACGGGTTCGAGCCCTAGTCCGGGAAGATCCCACGTGCCATGGAGTAACTAAGCCCGTGGGCCACAACTACTGAGCCTGCTCTCTAGAGCCCGTGAGCCACAACTACTGAATCCGGCACACCTAGAGCCCGTGCTCCACAACAAGAGAAGCCGCTGCAATGAGAAGCCCGCACACCACAATGAAGAGTAGCCACCACTCGCCACAACTAGAGAAAGCCTGTGCACAGCAACAAAGACCCAACACAGCCAAAAATAAAAATAGATAAAATAAATAAATTTATAAAAAAAATGTTCATAACCCATTTTGGTTATAAAACCAAAAGTTTTGGTATACTGTATTTATCATATTTATGATTTTCCTCTTTTCATTTCATAATTTATAATCTTAACCTCCTAGAGCGTTTTTTCTTATGGGATTTTGAATATTCTTAGTTTTATGTATTTTGTTGCAATATGAGACCATAATAATAATATTGCTTGGAATCTTTAAATATTTTAAAAATGATTTTGAAGAATACATTTAAAAAGTTATCCTTCTGAGTAGCAAAAAAAAATGGCATTAGTAACGTGAATTAATTGATTGCTGTTTTATTGAATTATTAGGCTGAAAGCACTGTTACACGTGTGATCTTCCTGTATCTGTTTTGCTGAAGTGTTAATTTCAAACCTACTAAACAAGTAACCTAATGCAAAATTTAAAATTCAGCTGGATAATTTATACCAAGAAGTAGCTCAAAGTGAGATATTATGTGAATTGTAGAGACCACAACTTGGCAAAATTTTTAAAGAGAGTACTCAATGGAAGATACTTCTAGGCATGTACCAGTGTGTTTAGAACTAAGGAGACCTTCTAAAATAAAATGAAATCTCAAAAACTTGAGGAATTAGTGACGTGATCTAAACTTCATTTTACTCAGTGAATTCAGGTTACTTAATGTTACAAGAGTCAGCAGAATTAAAATTGAGATCATTCATTTGTTACTTCTTTTGTCCTCAACATCCCTTTTGCAGGAGTGCAAGATACTGAGGTAGGCATGTATATGAGGTGAGACGTAGTATGTGCTTTTTCTCTTAACCTTTTTTCTTATCCCTTTCTCCTCCTATCTTTTAAAAAAATTTTTATTCCCTTCATGGCACAAATAATCTAATCTGCCTACCTGCTAGATTAGAAACCTTGGAAATAAACTAAACTTCTTTCTCTTCTTCCATTTCTATGTCTGGGTACCACCATTTTTCTCATGTTCTTTTGTCTCTCACTTCTCCACTTCTATAGCCACTGTGCTAGTTTGGTTGTTAGCACTCTATCCCACTACTGGAATTATCTTTCTAAAACACTCACTAAGTACCCAATCATTGATTCAGCTATTTTTCTATGTTGCTAATAATTAGCAACATTATCCAGTTTAGGTTTCTTTTATTATTTTTGAGAAGGGGCTAATAGGCAGTGAGATCAATAAAGGAACAGTAGTTTGGTAGTAAAGTAAGTGGTGGGAAGGTCATGAGCCACAAAACAGAAAAAATACATGTGTTAAATAATTGAGTCCTTTGTAGAGCTAACTTATTATCTGTTCTCTTCTGGTTTTAATTACTGTTGTGCACTTCTGTTTTCTGAGAACTAAAGCTTCCTCAGAATTCTGGAATAACTTGGGACAGTGACTGCTTTTCATAGGCTTTCCTCCAGTGCAGTCAGCAATGGTTCGAGTTTTTCTTTTCGCAGTTTGAACAAGATAAATTACAGTTTTTATTGGATAAAAGGTGACAGACAGGTGATGTTACAAAAAAGCAATAGATTAAAAAAAAATGGAACTCTGAAGCAAATGGAATAATATAAGGAGGAGTAGTTAATGAGATGTGGAATAATTTAATAAGCCCGGAACAGAGAATTTAGAATACAAAATAAAATTATGGATAATGCTTAAAGTTTTAGCCTGTTTAATCTAAAATAATTTCTTCAGAAATCTTATTTATTTTCATCTTAGTTACAGGAACACACTTAAAAGAAGGGAATACCTTAATTATAAATATGTTTGTATCCTTATTGCACTGTGAAGGATGTCTATTTTGAAAAGTCCCATGCCTGATGTCTGCCACAAGAAATGCACAAAAACTAACATATGCTTAAAGGAATTTTTCATCTCTTGGAGTCAGGTTGAATCAGCAGCTTTCTTAAGGAAACCACAGTTCCGGGAATTTCCTAACTTTTCATGAGCATTTAGACTGGTCTGCGAGATTGAAATGAACCTCAGGTGCCCAAAGCAACTCTCAGAAATGACCCAACCTCTTTTGGTTTATTTAGAGTGATGGAGACTAATCTGTTTCTTATTTGTAAGCTAATTTGAACTTGGTATCAGAGCTTGATCCTAAATGAATCAGGATATAGAGAAGAGAGGCTATGTTGGCATCAAGAGCAAAATTAGAAGGTATAATCCTCAAATCACAAGAATTTTTCTCTTCTTTAATTGTACATACATTGGTTTCTGTTTTGCCTGGATCTTAGGGTAGTGTGGGATCTAACTTGGTACCAACTGTTTGTGAAAAATGAGCATGACTGTTTGAGAGGAAATAATGTCACATACTACTATAAGAATTCTAAGGTGAAGAGTGATTTTGGAAGTGAAGGTATGTTTTATTATTAGGACAACCTAGAAGTACTTCATTTACCATAAAAGTCAAAGAAACAGGCTTAGATTGTGTCAGTGCTTTGGGGATTGTGGCTATATAAAGGTTTATAAAATTAAGGGAAGTTATGAACAGAGTGAGTAACGATCAGGTCTTTGCATTGAAGTGGCATGATACAGTGGTTAAGACCATATGGCCTGTGGGTTAAGATTTCTTGGGTTCAAATCCCAGCTTTACCATTTGTTAGTGATGAGGTCTTGGGCAAGTTAGTGTCCTTAAGTTCTTATTAACTGTTTTGTTTGTTTGCTTTGGTGGGGGTGGGGTAGAGGTAAGGTGGCATTAAATGAGATACTTCATATAGATATCAGTATCGTGGTAGAGTATTGATGTTATTGTCACTAAAGTATTTTTTCAAGCAACTTTGTTATCCTTAGCTTTCTATTCCTGTCATGGTCGTGTGAGTCATGAGGTTAAAACCAAACAAACCTGAGTGGGTATTTTCTTTGATTCAGAGGAATACAAGGAGACCGTATGTACTAAACTTTAAACTTTTAACTGCTCACATTTAGCTTTGCACATAAGCCTTGAAAGAATAACACCCATCTTGAAATTTCAAAATTAAATTCCGTTAACCTTGGGTGGAAATTTGGAGTTTTAGAATTCGTTAGAATCTCTTAAGCCTCTGGAATGTTGTTAAGGCAACCCTGACTCAGTGTGCCCTGCCTGTAGGTCAGGTTAATGGGGGCTGCTGGGGCAGTGACTAGAATGTATACTTCCATAGTGACAGTTGTGGTTCATGTAGAAAGGAAGATGGGCGTACTTTAATTTTCTAAGTGATCTGAAGTATCTGGAAATACGGTAGACATTTTTGGTCTTGAATGCTGTTTTGGTACCAGTGTCTGTTAGCATCCAGTGGTATCACTGAGGGTTATATGTAAGCTTTTACTCCATTTTTTTTTTTTTTGGATAACTGTTACTGCTTTAGACCCCTTTACATATTTTTGAGATTCTTTACTAATCAACAATATATTTTATTTAGCCAGTGGTTAACTTGTGTGACAGAAGTTTCCTTATGAACCATTCATCTCCCTTAAACATTCCTATGTCTTTTGACATGTAAATCCCTAAATAACTTAGTTTTAATCACAAGACTAAAATCTGGATTAAGGAAAATCAAATTTGGTAGAGACATTTTATGTATGGTTAAAACTGCTGCTGTTTAATTATCCCTCTTTCTATTGAAAAGGAACCTTGGCAGTAGTTGTTCAGAAACATATTTGAAATTTTTATATTAAGTTGGGTACAATTTAATTGGACAAAATAAAGTATTACATATGTTCAATAAATAGTTTAAAAATTACGTGCCTGAAGAATGGAAAGTGGTTGTTGTTGGTAGAGATCTTTTAGAAAGCTTGAAGAGTCATCTCTTCCACTGCTGTATCAGAATCTTTGGGAAGGTCTGCTTGGGCATCTCCATTTTAAGAAGCTCCTTAGGAGATTTTTATGCACACTGAAGTTTTAGACCCACTGCTGAATTCATTTCTGACAGCTTTAGGATATCGGCTTCTGCTCTTCTGATGGAAGCTACTCTTCCCCAGTTGGGGGAAGAACAGGGGTGAGCTGAGGCAGCTCTTCCTGATGCCCTGCCGGGCTCTGTGCTGGGAAATTTCCAAAGCTATCAGTGTTTTGAGTCCTCTTTCAACTGGCACTCCTGTGGTGAAGGAACATGTCATGTTAATGGTGATGCCCAACCCAGAGCCTTCATGTGTTTCCTAAAACATTAATACTTCCTAGCAGGGGAGGAAATTGCAGGTGAGGAAACATAAGAGAGTTTAAATGGTCTTCTGGAGCCAGGACTGGAACTGAGGTTGATTTGATTTTAATGCCCAGACTCTTTTCTTTCTGTCTTTTTTTTTTTTTTTTTTTTGCCACGCCGAGCAGTTTGTGGGCTCTTAGTTCCCCAACGGGGATTCAACCTGGGCCCTGGCAGTAAAAGTACCATGTCCTAACCACTGAACCGCCAGGTAATTCACTACTTTTTTTTTTTTTTTTAAGCCCAGACTCTTTTTGATTTACAATATTATATAAACTTCAGGTGTACAGCGTACTGATTCACACTTTTTATAAAGCCCAGAGTCTTACACTATCCTTGCTACCCTCCTTTTACTGGAAAGAACAATGGGTTGTCGGTTAAGGTAGCCTTGGGTTGGAAGGATGCCTCTATCATTTACTGGCTTCACTAGCGACTTTACACATCCCCAAATTCAGTGTCCTCATCTGAAAAGCAGGCATGAAGATTGTAAAATTCTAAGGTTAT
Source organism: Phocoena sinus (assembly GCF_008692025.1). Taxonomy (NCBI): domain Eukaryota; kingdom Metazoa; phylum Chordata; class Mammalia; order Artiodactyla; family Phocoenidae; genus Phocoena; species Phocoena sinus. Next base: position 8,925,892 of record NC_045766.1, read on the forward strand.
TGTGAGGATTAATCTACCACATTTTTAGAGTGCTTCAGCGTATTTTTATAGTTCTGTCCCAGAGTAGGCATTCTAATAAATGATGACTATTATTCCACAACTTAAGGTAAGGTGAGTGTGCCTTATGGAATGAACCAATTTTAGGCTAAATGAATTTGTCAGATTATGAAATGTATGTTTTCCTATTCTGATGTGGTGTGATAACTAGAAACAAGGAAGGTGCTGGATGTGTGAAGGGGTTTTCTTGTGGGAAAACAGTGTAGACCTCTATTTTTTATCTAGTACCCATATCCTGGTAAATTCTAAATTTGATTCTAGCCCAGACCCTTCCTATAGCTCCAGACTCTAGTAGTAGCTCCAGATGTTTCTGTTGAAATGCCCACAGGATGTTTCCATCAGTTAACCCCTTAACATGTCCAAGTCTAAACTTGGGCTCTTCCTTCCAACACCTGCACCCTTCTGTTAGTTCCCTACATCAATGAATGGAATTGCTCTCCATCTGCATCCTCCACAAAATCTAATCTTTCATCAAAGTCTGCTGATTGTTATCCCCTGTGTCTCTGCCTTCTCATCTTTGTCTTCCCCACCATCACCTTAGTCTACGCTACTGTCACCTCACACTCAACTCCTCCCCTGCATTTCTCTTGCCCCCTCCATGATTCTGCCACATTGGATATTTTTTCAACATACAATTGGTTGTCATACCTTATTTAAAACCCTTCAGGAATTTTGCCTTATTCACTTACTCTGCCTTTTTTGTTTCACGTACATTCCCTCTTTAGCTGTGGCTGGCCTCTTTGCTTCTCTTTCCTGACTTTGAATGTGCTTCTCTCATACGTGCTTTTAGACCTTTGCACTTGATGTGCCCAGATTTGAACACTTCCCATACCTTTCAGATCTCATGTCAGTCTTACTTTAGGTCTTTGCTGCTCTCTGGGATACATCAAGTCTCCTGTTATAAAATCTCATGGTGGGGAATTTCCCATATTTTTAGTAGAATTTATCTCTGTTTGCAATTATGTATTTGCATGGTTGTTGGATACTATTTGGTTCTCTAAATAAAATGTAAGTTCTGTGAGACAATTTCAGCATCTACAAAGGCCTAGAACAGCCCTGACAGCAGATGAGAAATATTAAATGACTGACTGAACTACATAACTAGGCAATTAAAAGACAATCTTTTAGAACTAAAAGATTAGTTCTAAAGTGAGGTAAGTATACATGAAGTCACAGTGTTGGCAGGTTAAGCATTGTTACTTGGGAATACGTTTGTTATTGTAGCATTGGTTTCATGAGCCTCTAATTTTACTTAAAGACTGGTAATGTTTTGAATTTTGAATTTCTGAGTACAGATTAAGAGCTTCCAGAAGTTGATTGTACTTTAATGACTTTTACAGTCAAAACTTTCCCCTTTCCTCACACCTGGACAGTATTTGAAGTTCACAATTTAAAAAAGATATAGTTGGTTGTGTACTTCTTGATGTTTACTATATGGAATGTATTTAGTTATGTTATTTGCCTAAGGCATAAAATTTTTAAAATGCTACCAAAACTTACGAAGTCAAGAAATCATAGATGTTATAAAAGGTTTTTTCAGCTCTTATACAAGTTAGAAAAAATGAAGAAGATTAATATGATATTGGAATTGTGCTTTTATGTTACTTTTTGGACCTTAATTTACTGTATGATTATCGTTAGCAAATTGAAATGTTCTTGTGAAAACTCTTAAGGCTGTAGTATTTTCTTGAAAATTGGTTGTTGTTTACATTGTAAAATTAGTGCTTTCAATAAGATTTTGGTTTCCATCTATCCTGAATTCTCCTTAGGAGTGCACAACTTCAAAAATAAAGAGGCACAGTCAGCAGAAAAAAGAGGTGGTCTGAGCATTTATGCGTTAAATATGCATGTTAATTAGGAAAAAAATTAGAAAAAATATGAAAACAGATGTTACATAAATTATTGCAGTCCCAGGGCAGCAGTAACTTATACACTGACAGTAATTTTTATATGTGCATGTGTATGTCTATTTCTAGATTTCTCAATGTTTATGCAATTCCGTAGAGAATAACTAGAAGAATGGTATATCCTTTCAGTGAGACAGCGGTAAACATTCCTTCTGCATGTGGCTTGCTGAGCGAGTCTAGGCATAACATACACTTTTCCTGTACAGATAGCCTTCCGTGTTTCCTCATTCTTCCTGTAGTCTTCTTCCTTCCTTCTTGGTTTCTTTGATAGTATGTCAATGAGATCTTTTATTGGATTATGTCCTGTCAAAACAATAAAATGAATCATGATCCCAGCAGTGTAAGAAATGTAAAATTGACTGGGATGTAAAGTATGTGTTTAGAAACAAAGCAAATCACAACTACTGAGGACACTGATTGTAGTGTCACTTTTTCTTTGGTTACTGTTGTACTTTCTGAAGAAATAGCCATCATTCTCTGAACAGTATTGACACAGTAGTGTGACAATCTATACTAAGTGTTACATAAACACACATTTATCAAATATACATATATTGGAATAATTGAAAGATACTTGAATGTCTTTCACTCTAAAGAGACATCCATAATATAAAAATGGTTTATATTTTTAAAAGGGAATGATGAGAAATAGAGACATGCTTTATTTCAGCGGTGTGGCGATTTTTAGTTCAGCCATGGAGAAAAACCATGTGACTATATTGCTGTCCAAGGAGCTGCTGACAATGTCTAGATATTTCCCATACATAGATTATGTAATTTAGAAACATGTTGTTTGTAACTTTTCAGATGAGATTGAAAGTTAAAATAAGGAAATCCTCCATCAGAAGGTAATAAATCATTCTCTTTATCAAATGAACAAACAAAACATGAACTATATTCAGTATAAGGGCACAGAACAGTTTCCTTAAATCTATCTGGAGATCAATGCTACATTCATTGGTATTCTTCAGAAATCATACTTTGTTATTTGGTTGTAGTAACATATGACGCTCAAATGTGTTTTAAGTAATTAATTTCTTTTGCATCCCAGTAGGTTTCAGATACATCTATTATCATAATGTTTTTCAGTTCTGTGTTTTTGACTTATATTTTACCTAACTACTGTTGTCCTTTTGTACATATGCTGAGTCACCAGTACGCTGTAACAGGTTATTGGGAGTAAAGTAAACTAATACAGAATGAAGTCTAGAAAAGAGTGATAATAATATATTTAGTAATTTATTATTATTTAGAGGTTCTTTACCTAAATTAGGTATTTAAGAAATTCCATTGTTCTTGATTTTATGTAGAGATACATCTATGTCAGATATGATTTGTGAAAGTAGATTGAAGTATATTACTAAAGATGATAAATGTTTTTCTTTTTCTACAGGCAAAAAGGCTACGGAAATTAATTTTTAATTCACAAATAATATTTACTTGCCACACTGATACATCTGTATTCTAATTTTATGTTTTACTTATGCTTTGGAATTCATTTTCAGTGGAATTTTTTTCACATTTATTTGCAAATGTCAGATTTCCATTTTTTATTTTATGTGATTTTAATACTTGATATTAGTTTACTATTGTATTAGTAGTGTATTTCTTATTTGAACACTTATTTCATTTCAGTGAAACAAAGTGATAACAGGTGGTTTGTTTTATATTGAGGTGTTTTAGTTTTTTTTTTTTATTATAATGCTTTTTATTGGAGGCATTTTAAAGTGAGTTTCTTCTAGGAGCTAAAATAGATAATTGAAAGAGTGATTAAAGAGTAAGCTAATATTTGTCCCCTAAGAGCCAAAAATATTATGATATAAACCTTTTCAGCTTGCTTTTTGCATTGATGGCTTTGGTTTAGGGTTCCTTTGCTTAGGGAGAGGATATTTGAAGCTATTTTATTTATTTATTTTTCTAGGTATTTGCTGTTTTTCCTGCAGCTCAGTCGAGGGATAACTCAGCTGATTTCTATTTCTTGATTCTTTACTTCCGATTGGCCAACCAAGACTTTTATTTGGCAAACTCTGTCGTACAGAACCTGACATCATCTATGACCCATAACAAGAGCACGTGTTTTCAAGTGTCAGTTAGATTTGTGGATCAATAAAGTTTTCTTGAAAGGTAAGTGTATATTTATTCAAAACGTACATTTAAAAATTCAGTACTATCATCAGCTGTCTTAGTCTGTTTGGGCTTTTGTAACAAAAATCCCATAGACTGGGTGACTTATAAATAACAAAAATTTATTTTTCACTGTTTTGGAGGCTAGGAAGTCTAAGATAAAGGTGCCAGCAAATTTGGTGTCTGGTGAGGACCCACTGGTTCATAGATGGATGTCTTCTTGCTGTGTCTTCACTTGGTGGAAGGAATGAGAGAGCTCTCTAGGGTCTCTGTTTATAAGGGCACTAATCCCATTCATGAGGGCTCCACCCTCATGACCTAATCGCTTCCCAAAGGCCTCGCTCCTAATACCATTACACTTGGAATTAAGATTTCAGCATATGAGTTTTGGGGGGGTGATAAACATTCATTTCATAATAATACCCTCATTATAGTTACAGTAATGTGTTTTATATATTTGTGTACAAAAAATATGTGTGGGTGTGTATGTGTGTGTTTATATACTGCTGCCAGGTTTAGATTGCAGGCTCTTTAAGGGAATAATGTTGCCCTCTAGCACAGAGTTCCCTGATCAGTTTCTTTCCACTTATATATCTACCCACCAGTTTCCAATCTGTTCCTTTCCTTCATTGTTTTCCTTCTCTTTTAATTGAGCCTGCATGAGGGCTTTAAAAATACTTTCCCACCAGCAGACTTTTAGCACTTTTCTTACTGAATACTTTTTGTTCCATATTTCTTTTCCTTCCCTTTTCGTCTTTCCTTCTTTCCTACCTTCCTACCTCCTTACCTCCCAACATTCATTAAATTTGTTGGAGTTGTGAAATTAGAATGATTGAACTTAGCACTGAAGGTATCTCAGATAGGTAGCATTCACATTTTTTTTTAACCACAACCCATAGTAAGAAATAAATTTTATACTTATGAGCCATTTCCCACAGGTATAAATGCACAAATGAAACAAAGAAGAGTTAAAACCATTCTACCCTGGCTACCTTGAATGTATGCTGTGCTTATTCTATTACATTTTTGGGGGGTATATTTCATTTAATATATGCTGATACCCATAATTAAATTTACTTCCCTATCCAATAGTGGATCACCTTTGCAATTTCTGAAGTCATACTTTAGATCACTTGTATGTTTGCTCATGACTGACTTGTAGGGAAAATAAATGGAATCAGGCAGTTTGTTTTCTGTTTCAGTCAAGCTGCCTTTTCTTCTGCCTCCCCTGTGCTTCTCATTTCTGTCGATTCATTACAAGTTATCAAATAACTTGGAGAAAGAACTGTGTAACTGCTGGGAAATACTAGAGCACTTATAGGTTCTTCTGTAGTAACAACACAGATACCAAAGGTCATATCTCAAAATATAAAAGGAAGATAAATCTTTGATAGAATCATTCCTGTATAGTAAGGTATATATTTCTTTATTCTCTTCTTGTTCTTTCTGTCTATGTAAATTGTATGTGCATGCTAATGCTCTCAAATCATTCTTGGTTTAAAACATTTTAAACTTCCAAAGCCTTTTATATCAGCTTAGAATAACAGATTTTTCCCCAAAGTGGTCTATTCTAGTGCTCCTTCCCATTTCGTTTAACATTTTTATCCTTTTAATAAGTTGCAAACATTTAAAAATTGTGAATGTAATATATTTTATTAGAAAGTTTGGTATATACAGAAAAGTAAAAAGAAAATAAAAATTATCCCTAATCCAATGCAGCTAAAGCAGTTCTGAGAGGAAAGTTCATTGCCATAAACGCCTACGTTAAGAAAGGAAAGCTCAAGGTGTCCACTGTCATCACTTTTATTCAACATAGTTTTGGAAGTTCTAGCCTCAGGAGTCAGAGAAGAAAAAGAAATAAAAGGAATCCAAATTAGAAAGGAAGTAAAACTGTCACTGTTTGCAGATGACATGATCGTATACATAGGATATCCTAAAGACGCCACCAGAAAACTGCTAGAGCTCATCAGTGAATTTGGTAAAGTTGCAGGATACAAAATTAACGTACAGAAATCTGTTGCATTCCTATACACTAACAATGAACTATCAGAGAGAGAAATTAAGGAAACAATCCCATTTACCATCTCATCAAAAAGAGTAAAATACCTAGGAACAAACCTAACTAAGGAGGTAAAAGACCTGTACTCAGAAAACTATCAATATGAGATACTAATGAAAGAAATTGACAGCTACACAAACAGATGGAAAGATGTATCATGTTCTTGGATTGGAAGAATTAATATTGTTAAATGACGATACTACCACAGGCGATCTTACAGATTCAGTGCAGTCCCTATCAAAATACCAGTGGCATTTTTCACAGAACTAGAACAAATAATTTTAAAATTGGTATGGAAACACCAAAGACCCCAAATAGCCAAAGCAAATTTGAGAAAGAAGCAACGAGTTGGAGGAATCATGTGTCCTGACTTTAGACTGTACTACAAAGCTTTGATAATTAAAAAAGACTCATACATCAATGGAACAGAATAGAGAGCCCAGAAATAAACCCACGTACTTATGGTCAGTTAATCTACGACAAAGGAGGCACAAATATACTATGGAGAAAAGAGAGTCTCTTCAATAAGCGGTACTGGGAAAACTGGACAGCAACGTGTGAAAGAATGAAATTAGAACATTCTCTAATACCACATACAAAAATAAACTCAAAATGGATTAAAGACCTAAATGTAAGACTGGATATTATAAAACTCCTAGAGGAAAACATAGGCAGAACACTCTGACATAAATTGCAGCAATATTTTTTTGGATCCATCTCCTAAAGCAAAGGAAAGAAAAGCAAAAATCAACATACAGGATCTAATTAAGCTTAAAAGTTTTTGCACAGAAAAGGAAGCCATCAACGAAATGAAAAGACAACTTACTGAATGGGAGAAGATATTTGCAAATGACATGACCAATAATGGGTTAATATCCAACATATATACATAGCTCATACAACTCAACATCAAAAAAACAACCTGATTAGATAATGGGCAGATGAACTGAATATACATTTTTCCAAAGAGGAAATGCAGATGGCCAACAGGCACATGAAAAGATGCTCAACATCACTAATAATCAGGGAAATGCAAATCAAAACCACAATAAGGTATCATTTCACACCTGTCAGAGTGGCTGTCATCAAAAAGAACACAAATAACAAATGTTGGCAAAGATGTGGAGGAAAGGGAACCCTTGTACACTGTTGGTGAGAACGTAAATTTGTGCGAACACTGTGGAAAACAGTTTGGAGGTTTCTCAAAAAACTTAAAAAAAGAACTATCACATGGCTCAGCAGTTCCACTCCTGGGTGTGTATTTGAACAAAACAAAAACACTATATCAAAAAGATACATGCACCGAGTGTTCATTGCAACATTATTTACACTTGCCAGGGTATGGAAGCAACTCAAGTGTCCCTCAACATATGAATGGATAAAGAAGATATTTTGTGTGTGTGTATACACACACACACACACACACACACACACACACACACACACACACACTGGAATACTACTTAAAAAATGATAAAATTTTCCATTTGCAGCAACATGGATGGACTTGGAGGGCATTATGCTAAGTGAAGTAAGTCAGAGAAAGACAAATACTGTTAGGCACTACTTACATGTGGAATCTAAAAAATACAACAAAATTAGTGAATAAAACAAAAAAGAAGCAGACTCACAGATATAAAGAACAAACTAGTGTTTACCAGCTGGGAGAGGGAAGGGAGAAGGGGCAATATAGGGGTGAGGATAAAAAGGATTATTATAGGATTATATGAAATCATGTGTGTTAAACTTTTGAAAATTGTAAAGCACTATAAAAACTGAGGAATCTTTCATTCAACGGAAAAAAGAAAAAACACACACTTAAAAAAAAGGAAAAGAAAGCCTAAGTAAATAACCTAAAATTACATCTCAAGAAATGTAAAAAGAACAAACTAAGCATAAAATTAGTAGAAGAATAGAACAAAACAAAAAGCACAAATAAATGAAGTAGAGATTAAAATAACAGCAGAAAATATCAATGAAACCAAAGCTATTTTTTTTGAAAAACATAAAGTAGACAAAACTTTAGCTAGATATCCAAAGGGCAGGGTGGAAAAAAACTGGCATCACTGAAATACAGAGTTTCATAAGAAACTGCTGTGAAGTTATTCACCAACAAATTGGACAACCTAGAAGAAATGGTTGAATTTCTAGAAATATACAACCTATCAGTCATGAAGAAAGAGAAAATCTGAATAGTCCAATAGTAAGGAGACAGAATCAGTAATCCAAAACTTCCCAGCAAAGTCCTGTACCAGATGGCTTCACTGGTGAATTCTACCAAACATTTAAAGTAGAATTAATGTCAAACCTTCTCAAACTCTCCCCAAAAATAGAAGAGGAGGGAACACGTTTGTTTTATCAGGCGAGCATTACCCTGATACCAAAACCAGGCATGGACGCTACAAGAAAAGAAAATTACACACCAGTATTCCTGATGAACACAGATGCAGAAATCCTCAACAAACTATATTGAACCAAATTCAACAGCACATTAAAAGGATCACACACCATGATCAAGTGGGATGTTTTCCAGGGATACAAGTATGGTTCATTATCTACAAATCAATGTGATACACCACATTGATAAAATAAAGGATAAAAATCATGTGATCATCTCAGTAGATGCAGAAAGAGCATTTGACAAAATTCAACATCATGGTATGAACTTTCAACAAACTGGGTATAGAGGGAATATATTAATAACGACCACATATGAGAAACCCATAGCTAGCATCATACTTTATGGTGACAAGCTGAAAGCTTTTTCTCTAAGATCAGGAATATGACAAGAATGCCCCAAATTGTTGCCCCGCCCCCAACAAGAACCTGAGTGTTATTTTCTTGGGCTATTTATCAGGGTTGTTTTTTGCAGTGAGTAACCATGAGAAACAAGATGGTGTTTCCCATATTCAAAGAAGCAATCTCACCAGTTTTATTTGACATAGTCCTGGAAGTTCCAGCCAGAGCAATCAAACAACCGAAAACAAAAAACAAAGCAAAACAAAAGAACCCCCAAAGTATTCAGATCAGAAAGGAAGAAATAAAACAGAGGTATGATATTATATGTAGAAAACTCCACCAAAAAAACTGCCACAATTAATAAACATTCAGTAAATTTGCAGGATACACAATCAATATATAAAAATCTGTTGCATTTCTATACGCTAACAATGAACTATCAGAAAGAGAATTTAAGGAAACAGTCCCATTTACACTTGCATCAAAAAGAATAAAACTCAGGAATAACTTTAACCAAGGAGGTGAAAGATATGTATACTGAATATTTTAAGACATTGATGAAAGAAATTGAAGTAGACACAAATAAATAGAAAAATAGTCTGTGCTCATGGATTGGAAGAATTGATATTGTTAAAATGTTCATACTACCCAAAGCAATCTACAGATTCAATGAAATCTCTATCAGAAGCCCAATGGCATTTTTCACATAAATAGTAAAAGCTATCCTAAAATTTGTATGGAACCACAAAATACCCTGAATAGCCAAAGCACTCTTGAGAAAGAAGAACAAAGCTGAAGGCATCATACTTCTTGATTTCAAATTATATTACAAAGGTATGTAATCTAACCAGTATGGTATTAGCATAAAAACAGACATAGAGACTAATGGAAAAGAATTGCAAGCCCAGAAATAAACCACATGTAGATGGTCAATTAATTTATAGCAAAAGATCTAAGAATATTCACTAGGGAAAGGATAGTCTCTTTTAATAAACAGTGTTGGGAAAATTGGACAGCCACAGGCAAAACAACGAAATTGGACCGCTATCTTACACAGTACACAAAAATTAACTCCAGATAGATTAAAGACTTGAACAGAAAACCTTGACCATAAAAACTCCTAGAAGCAGATGTGGTAAGGTGCTTGACATTGGTCCTGGCAATGCTTTTTTGTTTTTTAAATTAGACACCAAAAGCAGAGGCAAAAAAAGCGTAAATTAGTAAGTGGGCAGGAGTACATCAAAGTAAAAAGCAACACAGTATACACTTTAAATATCTTACATTTTATTATATTGAGGTCAGTTGTACATCAGTAGAGCTGAAAAAATAAAAGATAAAAATAATGTAAAAAAGAAACAAGCAAAAAATCCCTACTCCTATCTTCTGGTGATGAACTGATGTAATAGATGAAAAATATAACATTTAAAAAAATTTTACTTGGATTTAACATAGGGGAAAAAATGAAATGAAACTTAAATGATTAGTGAATCTGAGATAAATGTTCCTTCAAAATCATAAATATTTGATCCAAAGAGCCTTCCAATATGAAAGAAGATTATGGAAATCTTTAAATACTCTGGAAATAAGAAAATATGAAAAGACTGATCTAAAAGTAGAGTATCTATTTTTTAGAATAATTTATTGAGGTGAAATTTATGTAACATAAAATTCAGTGAATAATTCAGTAGAACCCACCACCTCTCTCTAGTTACACACATTTCCATCACTCCAAGGTAGAACGCCTTACTTTTTAAACAGTTTCTCCTCATTCTGACCTCCTCCCAACTCCTGGTATCCATCAGTCTGTATTGTCTCTAAGGATTTATCTATTTTGAATATTTCATATAAATGGAATCATATAGTACGTGACCTTTTATGTCTGGCTTCTTTCACTTGTAGTACTGTTTTCAAGCTTCATCCATATTGTAGCATGTGTCAGTACTTTATGCATTTTCACAGCTGAGTAATATTCCATTGTATATATAATTGTTTGGTTTGCTTCCACCTTTTGGCTCTTGTGAGTAGTGCTTCTGTGGATTTAGGTGCACATGTTCTTATTTGAGCACCTGTTTTCAGTTCTGTTAGGTATATACCTAGGAGTATAATTGCTGCGTCATGTTGTAATTTTTTATTTACCTTTTTGAGGAACCACCAAGTTGTTTTCCACAGTGGCTGTAGCCTTTTATATTCCCACCAGCAATGTGTGAGGGTTCCAGTTTCTCCACATGTTGTCAAACTTGTTATTTTTCATTTTTTTTTTTTTTTTTTTTTTTTTTTTTTTTTGGCTCACAGGCCCAGCCACTCTGCGGCATGTGGGATCTTCCCGGACCAGGGCACGAACCCGTGTCCCCTGCATCGGCAGGCGGACTCTCAACCACTGCGCCACCAGGGAAGCCCCTTTCATTTTTTTGATAATCAGAATATGATAGTAATAAATGACTTTCAGCAAAGTAACATTGTAGAGGGGTGATTATATTCATTATTTCTAATGTAGTGATTATATATCAATTCAGAGTATCACTTAATTCTGTGTTCCGTGCAGAATTAACTGACCAGTAGAAATTGTTTTCCAGAACAAAAGATTTCTTAGTTTTCTTCATCTTCTCAAAAATACTGTATTTTGCTTCATATTTATACCATTTTTTTCCCCTGCATGTGTGTATAGTTCTTTGTTTTTACCAGAGTTTTAAATTACCATTCCTTTTGCTTAATGCTCATAGGAGGTCTGTGTCTCTCCATTTATGGATAGCACACCACAGGTGTACTTCTAGGCTTTAAAATGTATGATTTTAAATCACAAAATAAATTTTTGTTAGGTTACCTACTGTCTTGTTGAAGAAATACATCACTTAACCTGGACCTTCTGCTTTAGTATGGACCAGAGCCTCGTTGGCCTTTTGCGGAACTGTTACACTCAGATTTCTTTCCATTATATTTCTGGGTTAGTTCTAATGATTCTTGTGTCCCATTGTCACAATTTAAATAAATTTTCAGAAGGTTAAATGGTGAAAGATGAATTTTCTGAGTTATGCATATTAGATAATATTTTATTCTCACAGTTGATTGATAATTTATCTGGGTATATATTAGTATTTCTAGATTTAAAATAATTTTCCTCAGAACTTTGAAGACTTTGCTCAGTTTGTTTCTAACATCCATTATTCCTCCTGAGAAATTTGAAGCCAGTCTTACTCATTGAAGAGTTTTCTAGGAGATATTAACAGTGAAAACAAAATAGAGAAAAATGCATGATTTGATTATGCTTGCTTTTTAGGGTAGAGAGGTTGACAAGAAGCAAGATAAATAAGTAAAATATGTAGTCAGTTAGATAGTGAGGCTATAAAGGAAAATAAAGCAAGGAGGGGAGGATAGAGAGTTAATAGCATAGGGGGACTGATGGAAATTGTAAATAGGGTGGTCAGGGAGTACCTCCCTGAGAACGGAACACTTTAGTAAATGTCAGATGTAGGTGACGGAGTGAGTACCTCAAGCAGAGTGAACAAGTAGTACAAAGGCCCTGATGTAGGAATATTACTGATGTGTTCAAGGAACAACAGAGAGGTCAGTGTGGCTGCGGCAATGTGAGGAGAGAGTAGTAGGGATTAAATTAGAGAGATAACTGGGAATCTAGTCTTTTAGAGAGGTGCATTTGGCTTTTATTCTGAATGAGATGGGAAGTTATTGGCAAGTAAGTATCAACATCTGATGTATAGTTTAAAAGAATTACTCTGCCTGGTTGAGAAAGGATTGTAGAGGGAGCAAGGGTAGAAGCAGAGGGACCATGTAGAAGGTTAGAGGTGAGAGGTAATTGTGGTTTGAACAACAGGATTTGCTGATGGATTGGATTTGAGTTATGAGCGAAGGCGGGGAGTCAAATACGCCTCTGGTAGTGTTTTTGGTCTGAATAACTGGGAAGATAAGAGTTGTATTTAATGAAGAAGGGGAAGCTTATAAAAGGAGAAGGTCAGGGGTTTGGTTCTGGACATGCTAAGTTGAAGATATTTATTAGACATTTAAGTGGAGAGGTCAAGGAGACAGATACTATCCCAGAGTTCAGGGGAAAGGTCCGAGATGAAGGAAAAGCCGTGAAAGTTATCAATTGTGGATGGTATTTTTAAAGGGGTAATATTGACACAATCCAGTAGATGCAGCTAGAGACAACTGAAGGCCCCAACTTCGGGGCCCTTTACATCTAGAGGTCAGGAGAAGAGGAATTAGTTGAGGAGGCCAGGGAAGGAAAACCGAGCTAGGTAAAAGGAAAACTCCTTTGGCTTTCTAAATATCTGAAAGCTCAGGAAGCTAAGTGATGTAAATGTGCCAAGGAAGGGGAGTGATCATCCGTGGCACATGTTGCTGAAATGTGAAGCTTTACATGAGCTGTGAATTGATTTTTGGATTTAGCAGCAGGAGGTCATTGGTGACTTTGAGAAGAGCAGTTTCAGTGGAGGACAGAAGTCACACTGGAGTGGGTTCAGGGTGGAGTGGGAGGAGAAACATGTGGCAACTGAAGAGAGAAAGTTGGTCAAGAGACAATTTTTTTTTTTTTTGAGTAGAAGAGAAGCAGCATATATCAATATTGAGAATGCCCCAGTAAAGAGGAATAAACTGATGATACAGGAAAGCGTAGTGAATTGCTGAAGCAAGGCGCACAAGTGGAGAGACTGGCCTTAGGTAGGAGCATGGGTGGTTTATCCTTAATAATAGGAAGGCAGGCAGCACACACAGGCACAGATCCATCTGTAAAAGTCTTCGGTCAAGCTTTGTGTTACTTCCGGGATATGTCACATACCAGAAGCGTCACGACTAGCTGCCTCCCACTTCTTTAGGCTTGTCCTGTTCAGTTTACCGCTTTGTGATTTTTATTGTAGTAACGTAGATGAATGGTGGTTTCCAGTTTAGGAATTTTGTACTTTAAAAAATTCTGTTACTATAATGAAGACATACAACAAGCATTTATGAACGATGCACCTCTTGAAGTTTTTGAAAAATGTCAAATGTGTAAATATTTCTGGAGTATGTTCTAGAGAACCACCAAGCTACATTAGGTTCAGAAGCAGAAATGCTTTCTCACACCAGCCTCGGGCAGCTTGTGGTTCAAATTCACTTATCAGAAAAATGATAAATTACTTCGTGTCCTGGATTGCTTGAACAAGGATGAAATCATGAATGTAAAAATCTACGAATGCCTGGAGTCTGTTGTGCTCCTTCTGACTCATATTTCTCCCAGTCACCTCAGTGCAGGAGCACACTTGATAAATACGGGATACAGTGATAGCGTTAGAGTTCCAGCATTTTCTTCCTGGTGTAAGGTGATCCCTGGGATCACTCTCATGTGTTTCTGAAATGGAGTAATGTTGCTCTTCCTACCCATTCTTGCTCAAGTTCCCAGTTGTCGATAGTGATACGGCTTCCCCTCTGGCTGTTGTCTTGGGACATGATTCAAGCAGCATGTTTGCTGTGCTCCAGTAGTGTAGAGTTTAAGTTAGGAAGGATAACAGGTGGGAAAGGAATTAGGTGACCCTTGAACAAGACAGGTTTGAACTGCATAGGTCCATCTATACGTGGATTTTTTCAATATAAATATAGTAAGTACTGTAGTAGTACACGGTCCATGGTTGGTTGAATCTGCAAATGCCTAGCAACCTTGGATACAGACAGCCAACCGTAAATTATATTTGAACTAATCCCTGCATTATTCAAGGGTCAGTTGCAATTGTGAGACCAAAAAACTGACTAGCCTTGTGCTTACTTTTCCTCATAGCACCTCTAGTGGGTCCCTCTTGGGTTTAAATAACTAATTTTTATTCTTTGCAGACCCTGCCTTTTCCTAAAACCTGGCACAAGTTCCTTGGTCACTGGACTGGAAGACATTTTTGAGTAATATCTCCTTTATATCCATACATTCACTTGTCTTCCTAGGACACATTTACTGAGAGTCAGTATATTTGGTTTACTGTCAGTTTACTTAGTTTTCTGTCTTTGGAAGCACCAACTGTTATAGAGGTAATAATTAGAAATAAGATGACTTTGGCTTCTTATAACTTTATTCTGATTCCCTCTAAAGGCAGGGTCTAGCTTATTGCGTTCCCCTTTAAGCAAGAATGAAAGTTCTGTCCTTTTCTTTGGTATGTGCCCACATTATATCATGGTCTAACATGTGACATATAACTGTTACTTGTGGTGCGGCCACCCAGTACATCATGGGCTAACTCTGAGAAGGATCTTTGGCGAGTTTTCCTTTTTACAGGCAAATAGTCAAGGTGTCACCCGCCACTCCTTCACCATCTTCTTAGCTGATTCCCTGTTAAATAACTTTATTATTTAACGTCATTTAACTTGTCTCCTTCCCTGGGCTTCACATATACATTTCTCCAGTAAGCTGCCATTTTGTCATCTGGACTTGGCTTCTGTGTTTAGGTTGTTGACTTAAACCGGTTGCAGTGACTTTCCCTTTATAACACAGACTTGTTTTCAAAAATCCCAGCTATCTCATTCTGACACACTTGTGTTCCTTTGCAAGTTCCATCCGCAAACCTCCAAGTCCATCCTAATAGTTTTTCCAGGTTAAACAAAACAGTTAGCATCTCTGTGAGGTTTTATGCTAGTGGCATATTTTGAGTAACACTTAAGAATGGTTCTTCCTAAATATTTTTCATTGAATTAAAACATTTTAAGTGGAGACGATCTTTGGGAGTGTCAGGAGAAGGTGAAAGGGCGATGCTCTATTTATAGACTCTAAAATGTCATCAGCTTCCAGAGTAGAATCAATTTGAATTCATCTATTCATTTGGTCAACAAATATTTATTGACTGTTTACGCTATGGTGGGTACTGAGCTAACTCATAAATATGTCATTTTATGATGTTTTCCTTTTTAAATTGGATGACGTAAGGAGACTCAGTTTTCTTTTTCTTTTTTTTGGCCTAGTTCATTTTGAATTTTTCTAGGTTTTCAGTGTACATGCACCAGACATAACTCTCACTTTTTGATAATGGAGAAACAACCAACTCTAGATAATGAAATGTGGAAAATATGGAATCTGCTTCTCTTTCTCTCCCACTTACTCACTTTTACAAAGACTTATCGGACAGTGAACTTTATCACCACTTTCACCTCCGCTTCCTTGCGGTTCTGCTAGTCTCTGTGGTACCTGGTAGACCTGAAAGGAGCATCATGAACTGGAAGGGAGAAGTTAGATGAACACATAATTAGACAAATAGAAAAGGGGTCCGTTATACGTGAGAGGTCACTGTATTTCTATTTTATATAGAAGTGTGAAGTTTTTACTTTAGGTTATTCCCGTTTAGGAATACTTTAAAAGTAGGCCGTGAACAGCTAACCCATTTAAAGGGGATTTTTAAAATCTTTAATTTGTAACGATTTGACCATTACGATGCTAACATTTTAATATTGTGACAAAATAAGTTTTCTGCTATTAAAAATATGTTTTAAAAATTTTATAAATGCTTAAGAGTTACTTAATTTCTTCAGTGTGTAGGGAATATTGACTGAAGATATCTTGAAAGCCTAAATTACTTGGAATATATTTGAAACCTCTCTTCTCATGTACTTATCTTCAACATATTTTTCGGTCATTTATAGTATAGGCTTAAAGTTTGAAGTTTTACATTTTTAGTCTTATAAAGACTTATAAATATGTTTCTGTTAGTACTATTGGAACTAAATAATTTTATCCACATAATTGTCCTTCAGCTGTAGCTGTCTAGAATAAAATTTCTTGAAATAAGCAGTCATTTTCCATTTGAAATAACCATTTAGAAATGTTTTTCATCTGATAACATGTATTTTGTTCTTTATAAATAGCACAGGAATTGAAGTATTTATGTATCTAAGGGAGGTTATCAGCTCAAGTTCAATAGTATGTTTGACATTATTAGGCTGAGGATATTTTATAATTAAAAAAATAGGTTTATTATTACTTTTGTAAAATACGTGTACTTTTGTTATATCTTATGTGTTCATCTCATTTCCTATTGAAGTCACCAATTAAAAGGGAATTGTGTACCAGTGAGGTTCTAAAACCTTGACATTATTTTAATCTGATAACAAATGGGTTTAAGTTCATGTTCTTTCATTTGTTGGCAACAAATCTAAACCTGTATTTTTTGGATTTATGAGGATAAGTCCTGCTTTGGCAATCTTGTAGATCCTCAAGAGAATAGTTAAACAGTGATTAATCATTGTTTCTTCACTGAGTGTGCAGAAAAGAATGGAAAAGCTGCATTTCACACTTCTGAAGCAATTAATCCCCATGATCTTAGCCAGGTTTGTCTTGTAGATAAGTCGGGATACAAAACGCTACCTAATTTATCAATGTATGCATGCCATAAAGTATAAAACACACAATTTATTTCATATCATTTATAGTCAAATGTAAAAAAAGAGTGACTTTGCCATATCCAAGAGTGTTTCCTACATTACCTTCATATAAACTAAGTACCAGAGATTACAATGGGATTCCTGTTTATTGTGCACATCTGGCGCAGTCACTATGCATTTTCTCATTCACTTGCTGGCATTTTTAGTGATTGTGGCATAAATCACCTTGCTAATCAGAAACATAAGTGACGGGAAGTCATCTCCTTTTTTTGAACAATGGGAAAAAACATATGGCGTCTTAGACAGGACTTGGCTGTTATACTATTTATGTGGCATTATATTCTGTATTTAGAATTTCATATTAATTGCAGTGATTTGATTGAGGGCACTGAACACCCAGGGCTTGTGGTCAAAGTATTTGTTTTGTATCATTTTCATGACAAGTAAACAAAAAAGGGTAAAATGACATGCCTTGCATTAAAATTTTTTTAAAATAAAAACTACTCTGTGAACAGTTTTAAGATTAAGACAAATTGAAGAAAATGTATTTAAAAATGTGTGGATGTTTCTATAGATGCATAGTTATAGTAATTACAAGTTAGTTTTTAATTATACCTATTTCAAGTCACTGCATAGGTAAGAGTAAAAATGACTGTCCTCTAAGTGCTAAACTGTAATCGACAGTAGTTTGCTTTTCTGGAAGTACTATTATTTCAAGATGGGTTGCATTTTTGGATGAATTGTTGTATATTAGTTGGAACCATATACTGCATATACTACAGCTAAAAGAAATTTATATGTGCAACGCAGACTTTAAAGACCACCCTCAGTGAATTTGTTGCTGCTTGTTACAGAATGCTTAGTCTAAATTTGGAGGGGTTTTTTTCCTCAGTAGGTAACTTACTTCCCAAAAGGTAGTGAATATAATGGCCTTTTATACTTATTTGACTTTGTAATACTTACCTTTCTATCCCTCATCACTTTCCATTTTCTTACGTGGGGGGCAGGAAAAGATTTATTTTGAACATGCAAATTTCAAATGCAAATTTATTTGTTCAGAGAACGTTATGTGTTTTAAAGTTTGTTTTCTATATTACATTTGACTATAGATTAGTGAGGTCAATTTTTAAATAAATACACCAGAACCTGTTTATTCAAATGTGTGTTATTCCGTTTGAAATAGTCCCCTTGGGAAGATGTATACATAATCCATTAATCAAAGTATTTTAGCAATGCCTCTTTTTGAATTCAGTGGAATTGATGTGTAGCTGCTCAAAATGGATATTTTGAAGGGAGATAAGATTCATTTTGTGTATATATGTGCTAGTATTTTTGTTTAAAATCAATCAATCATAATGGCTTGTGCTGCAGCCTGTATATATCTTGTAGATAATTGGACTCTCTGAATAGAAATAGAGTTTTAAAAAACTGCCTGAATTTTAAATAAATGGTCATATTTATCCATTTTGTTTTAGAAGTCTTTTATGTTATCGTTTCAAGGACCACCTGCAGTAAGAGTCCACAAATTGAATAAATGCAACATAAGGAGAGGTTGTTTTCCCCCCGCCCTTTCGTTGCTTATTTCAAAACTGCAACCATCCAGATTCTCTAAGGGAATAGTGTGCTATTTTTTAAAATATATTTATAACTGAATTGAGGCCTTCTTTCTAGATTAAAATTATCCAGTGCTTAAAATTACCTGAAATCTACACCATACTGCCTCAATCCTTGTCCATTTTTATTTCCTTTATGCCTTCAAAGCCTCTTCCCTCTCCTTTTTTTTTTTTTTTTTTTTTTTTTTATGCGTTACGCGGGCCTCTCACTGTTGTGGCCTCTCCCGTTGCGGAGGACAGGCTCCGGACGCGCAGGCTCAGCGGCCATGGCTCACGGGCCCAGCCGCTCCGCGGCATGTGGGATCCTCCCAGACCGGGGCACGAACCCGTGTCCCCTGCATCGGCAGGCGGACTCTCAACCACTGCGCCACCAGGGAAGCCCATCCCTCTCCTTTTAAAGATCGAGCTGTACTTGTTGTAAAGATTAATTTTTAAAGCATAAAATTTAAAACACACATATGTATTTCCTTTTTCTTTACGAAAATATAAAAATTCTAGGACGACTGGTTGTTAAAATCCAAAAAATAGGCAATTTATGAGACGGCTAAAAGTATCAAAATAGATAAGGAAAAATAAGAAGCTCTATTTTTAGTGACTGAAGACTTTGGAATTTGTTAGTGTTGGAGCTTTGAGGAAAATTTTCTTTCATAAAATGCTTGTGGTAAAAAGTATATTATCCTGAAGTATTTGCTTATTCATCATGTTTATAAAACCAAGGATTTAATTTCTAAGTGTATATCAATTTTTGAATGAAATTGAACTACCAGTAATGTTGATGTTCACTGCACATTTCCTTTAAAATGTGCTTTTGTTTTCAGAGACCTTGCATTATGTTTTTTTTCCTCTAGTCCATTCTTTGTCTTATTTACATTCATACTTTATTGGTACAGATTACCCTCTAATGTAGAGTCTGAATCCAGTGTGGAACTTTCAAGAAAAGTTATTGTTCTTTCTTGCCTGTGTTCTCATGGCATAAAGAATGGATCCTCGGGCTTCCCTGGTGGAGCAGTGGTTGAGAGTCCGCCTGCCGATGCAGGGGACACGGGTTTGTGCCCCGGTCCAGGAGGATCCCACATGCCGCCGAGCGGCTAGGCCCGTGAGCCATGGCCGCTGAGCCTGCGCATCCGGAGCCTTTGCTCCGCAACGGGAGAGGCCACAACAGTGAGAGGCCCGCGTACCGCAAAAAAAAAAAAAAAAAAAAGGATCCTCCCATTGTAGGGATGACTCTCTGGTGATCCCCAGCCAGGCGGCTTCTTGCTTGCTCTCCTGTCACTGGCTGTTCTTTTCCCACCCTGGTGTCCGTCTGGAAATGCCTTTCGGAATGCCGACAGAGGAGGGATGCCTTCTACTGCCCGACGTGCTGCAGGGTGGGTGATGTGACGCTGCTGGCCTAATCATCCTGGAATTCAGATAAAAAGGGTAATTTGTGAAATATTTCCCCATAAGGGAGGCTTTCATTTGTCAGTGGGCAAGCTGCTTTGAGTGACACACATAATTCAGGAATTTTAATGTAAAGTTTTTAATGGAGTATATTAAGTATGAGAAACATGGAGCACGAAAGGGCAGTGCATGTTTCAATAGTTGTGTGTTTTGTTTTAGTGTTTAAGACTCCGTCTGTGCAGCATGTCCCCAGTGTGGCCCTTGCTTGTGTTCCTTGCAGGGGTTCAGCCACATCTGGGGCGTGGCTGGCCTGCCACTAGTCTTCGATGTATAGGAACAAAAGTGAAAATTTTTTAATGAAAAAATAAAGAGTAAAGAGCCAGACCTGGTGATGCCGTCTCAGCTGTTAGAGAAGGAGCATTTCTGAATTCAGCCTGGAGTCTGTTTTGCTTTCGGGTCTAGACCTCTCAGGCCTTGCATCAGAGACAGTGGAGATAGAAGGATACCTGGGCTGTAAGAAAAAGAGATTAAGAAAGAACAAGGAGAAATATAAGATGTTTGGGGACAAGTGGCATGGTCCTTGTACCCTCTAAACTTAGAGTCCAGTAGAAAGGCATTATTTCCCCTTTTTTTGCCACCATCCACTGAGTGACTGGCATTTTACGGACTGCACTGCACTGGCCCTGTTAGAAAGGTGGGGGAGGGGGGCTGGGTGACGGTGGTGCTGCTGGATAAAGCAGTGGCTAGCGCCCAGTGGAGGGGAAGCAGACTGTAGTGAATGGGGCCCTGTGGGTGACAGTCGCCACCGGTGATCAGCATTCCAGATCAGAGGCAGTACCTGGGTCGGGGAACAGATGAGGCCCACCCAAGCTTAGTTTGGAGGGAATGGAACCAGCAGACCTCAGATACCACCCAGAGAGGCACAAAGAGGGGTGAATGATAGTCGTGCCCTGGGAGGTGACTGTCAGCTGACTGGTCTGGCTCATGAACGCATGTGAGACACTTCAGGATGACTCCCAGAAATGTTCCAGGAACAAAAACATAGGAACCTGGAATCCTGCACCGTGAGTTGTATTAGTCAGAGTTCTCTAGGGAAACAGAACCAAAAGGATCTGTATGTATAAAATACAGGAATTGTCTCATGCAGCTTAGGTAATAAGTCCCCTGATCTGCCTGCGAGCTGAGGAACTAGGAAGACCTACGTTGTGTGATTCATGTTGAGTCTGAAGGCCTGAGAACTGGGGTGATGGCATGGGGAATAGGGGAGATGGACTAAATCCTGGTCCATGTCCAAATATCTCAGCCTAAGCTAAGGGCGCGAATTTGCCCTTCCTTCACCTATTGTTCTGTTTGGGCCTTGGGTATATTGGGTGATGCCCACTCACATTGGCTTCTTAAAAACTCAGTCTGCTTTAAATGCTAATCTCTTACGGAGACACTTAACACACACACCCAGAAACGATGTTTTATCAGCTACCTTGGCATCCCTTAGCCCAGTCAGGTTGACATATAAAATTAACTATCACAAGGGTAAAGACAAGAACCAGCAAGTGTGAGTTACATTTACTTTGTAAAATAATTTACAAATTTATTGAGATACTAAGGATCTTTTCTTCCTCCCTCCCTCCCTCCCTTCCTTCCACAAAACTTTTTGCTTAGTTACCTGTTACTGCAAACAGTATTCTAGGTGTTGGATCAACAAGTTAAAATATGATTCTTCCTTTAGGAGCTTGCAGTTTATAGGAGGGAGAATGGCAGTTAAAAAAATTAACATCTAGGGGGATGAGTGACATGATAGAGTCACGCATGGGAGATAGTGGACCACAGAAAAAAAGTACTTAAAGCATCTTGGAGGTAGGACTGGGGTAGAATCTGCCTGCTAATGCAGGGGACACGGGTTCGAGCCCTGGTCTGGGAAGATCCCACATGCCGCGGAGCAACTAGGCCCGTGAGCCACAACTACTGAGCCTGCGCGTCTGGAGCCTGTGCTCCGCAACAAGAGAGGCCGCGATAGTGAGAGGCCCGCGTACCGCGATGAAGAGAGGACCCCGCTTGCCACAACTAGAGAAAGCCCTCACACAGAAACGAAGACCCAACACAGTAAAAAATAAATAAATTAATTAATAAACTCCTACCCCAACATCTTCTTTAAAAAAAAAAAAAGTGTATTTGAGGAACTGCAAGCAGTTTAGGTTCACATGTTGGGTAATATTGACACCTGAGATTGTAAGGTATAAAATCTAGATTTTTGAAGAGTCTTGTGGATTATACTAAGAGTTTGGGCTTTTCTTCTTGGAGGAGAAAGAAGAGGAAGACAGATAGGGTAGGAAGAGCCTCGGATTGCAATGCTAGGTATTGTGACTTACTGAAGGAATTTAAGCCAAGGAGTGGTGTGATCGGATTTGAATTTTAGAAAAAGCATTTAGGTGACATTTAGGTATTTAAGTGAATTGGAGGGAGATCTGAAGAGCCAGGCTACTAGGTAGGAGACTACTGCAGGAGGACAGGGAAGAATTGAGACACTAGATTAAGTCAGAGTCAGGAGTAAGGGAGAAGGGACTAATTTAGGAGGTAGAATTGACTCGATTTAACAGGTGATTGATATGAGAGGGGCAAGAGGAAAATACAGGTATCTGGCTGTATCTTGGTGGTGTCTTTCCATAGATAGCGAGCACAAGAGCAACATTTTGAAGGGGAAGAGAATGACTTCTGTTTAGGCATATTGTTGATTAAAATCTGTGAGAAGATGAGACAGATTTGGAGCCAACGCTAGTGGAGAGATTTGTTTTTATAGGAGGAGGGTGAATTTTTTTTTTTTTTTTAACCGACAATCCCAGAAGTAGGAAATAGTGGATGCAACAGTTCAGGTCCTCCAGGAAGCAGATGCCAAGACAGAAATGGAAGTTTTAAGAAATTTATCAGGGGAAGCCCTTAGAAGGTAAGGGAGAAAGGGAGTGGGAGTGAGGAGGGAGAGCTTCAGACCTTAATGCAAGCCTGACACCTGTGATGAGAGAAGAGGAGGGAAGACAGGTAGGGGAAGAAGAGTCTCAGACACCCGTGCAGCTTTGAGAAGGTCCCAGCCAGACCAATGGTGCGGGGTGGTGGGCAGTGGGCAGAGCACATGCTGCCTGAGAGATGCCCTGTGTTGGGTGGGAATGGGCTCCCCTGGCATGCCTCTCTCTGGCATGCCTCTCTCTGGCATGAGCGCTGTGGTGGATCCAGAAGGTATGACAGTGGACGGCACTCCTTCCAGCAGGTTCTCTCTGAGTGGTGTACCTCCCTGACAGCCACAGCGCCTATGGGCGTGTTTTAGCTGGGTGGAAAGGTGGAAGGAATTCCTATTCATCCATTATTTCCTCTGCTTTCAGCAAATGGAGCAAATGGAGTGTAGAGTCAGAGAAGGCGACTGAGACTGAACAAGTGTTGGATGGTTTTCAGGAAAGACACAGCTGATAGGCATGGAGCAAGAGAGGACATTGTACTGGGAAAAGCTTAGTTGCAATAGTAGCTCAGATAGTCTAGTTCTGATAGGGAAGGAAGGGAAACTAGAAGGGGAAGAGGGGATTGAAATGAAATGAAGTCAAAGAACTAGGTGTTTCAGTGAGTTTGAAAGCACTTGTACTGAGTGAGGGACTAAGAGAGCTTAAGGTTAAAGGGAATTGTGGAGATACAGTGGTATATTCGTTTAGATTAATAACCAAACTCCAGGAAATACTGATGCATTTAAATTCCATCATGTGAATTGGGAGTAAAATTTTTACTGACAGAAAATGACAATTATGCATCATAGAACCACATTGTGGAATGTATACATCATAGAATTACATACCATGAGAAAGTGTAAAGATAACATAATTACTTGGCTTTAGTAGTGTAACTTTTCTGCAAAGTGGTTTCAAAGCCACTTGTATGTCAAGTTGCTGGATTAACTAAAGCTAACAGTTTTTTTCCCCCTAAAAACTTGGTTTTCTGTGAGTTTTTCAATGTATCTAGTAACCTTAGAAAATGTTTGTGTCTTTTTCTTTTCCTTTTTTTCTTTTTTTGCAAAAGAGAAACGAGTGAGCTCTCCTCTCCTGAAGGGTTTGTCTTTTTACCCGATAGACAATTTAGAGAAGTGACAAAACGTTCAAAGCATGTATAGCCAAACATTTCTTGAACTGAAAGCAATAAAGGTAAGATAACAGTTTTAAATACATACAAACAACTTTTCAGTAGCTGTCCTTTTGCAGAAGGAAATCAGGAGTGGCAACAAATAATTTAGGTAATTAAAATAATACAATAAGATGGATTGACAGAATGATGGACAGATAGACATTATAATAAAGCAAATGTACTCAAATGAATTGAAGATTCTAGGTGGGTGTTCATCTTTTCTGTATATTTGGAAATATTTGTAATAAGATGTTGAAAAACCAATATCATAGCGTCTGCAACTTTGAAACACTCAAGAAAGTGAGGGTCTGATGGATAGACAAGTAAAGTAAAATGTCAGTGTTAGAATCTAGGTGGTGAGTATATGAATGTTGACTGTAACATTCTTGTAAACTTTTCTGAATTTAAAAAATTTTCAGAGTAACATGTTGCAGGAAAAGTGTCATAAACAGAACAGTGTTTGGCATTAGAGATCTGAGTTCTGACTGTGTGACCTGAGACAGGATGGGGAAGAAGAGTTTCAGATAACAGTGCAACTTTGAGAAACATAACTCATCTCTGAGCTATAGTTTCCTCGTCTGTGGCTTCAAAAATTAGAAAATATTTCTGTCAAGCAACTGG
Source organism: Phocoena sinus (assembly GCF_008692025.1). NCBI lineage: Eukaryota > Metazoa > Chordata > Mammalia > Artiodactyla > Phocoenidae > Phocoena > Phocoena sinus. The sequence goes on from NC_045766.1 coordinate 8,950,884, forward strand.
CAAATGATAGTCAGGAAATGTGTCTGGTGATACCGAAGTAATAAGCTCCAAATTTAGGAATCATATCTTGGTTTTGGGTTAATATGTTTAGAATTTCTGGATATATGGGCATTTAATTATTTGATGAAACAGGGATGAGGTGAGAGGTCAAAGTGCAAATTATTATTATCAAGGCTGCTTAATTTCACACACATGCTGTCCGTGCGCCATGTTCAGAACCTGTATGTTTTCTGGCTTAGTCTCCAAGTTAATCAGAGCTTGAGCCCTGATTAACTGATGGGAAGTTAGAACCATCCTTAAACAAAGGATGGAATCTCTGACTTTCTAGTAACCTATCAAGGAAAACCTGACAGCCTTTAAAATTTTTTTCATTTTGTAAATTGCATAAATTCTCCAAAGAGGATTTACTGTATTCCTATCTTAGTTAGTAGTTCCATCTAAATATATGTATACCATACATCAGTATGAAGTTTTTTCAGTTACATTAATTTTTAAAGAATGTATAGTAAATGTAAATCATATTTACTGCCAAATATATATTTACATACATATTTATATACATATTTACTGCTTAATATTCAGTAGTAGCTTCTCCATTGATGACTTTCTTTTTCTTTTTATGTCTTATGAAAATCAGTCATTTCATTTCTTTGTAAGAAATAAACTTAGATTTCCGGTTTATTTGAACTTTGGCCTCAAGTGCATTTATAAAGTACAATCCTCTTGTTTTTTAATTTGTTCTGTTTCATATGCAGGGTGGATAAAAATGACTGAACTTTTTATATTTATGTAAATTTATTTAAAATTAAATTCAAATTTACTGCCATATGCCTCAAGGGCTAAACATAATATAGACTATTATAATCATTTATATAAATTGGTTTTAAAAACCAGTTCAATATGTTGAATCAATATGTCATGAATTTCATATCTATGTAGTTGTCATCCTAGTAAATTCCATGGCATGTACTTTTACAGCATACAGATTTTAAGTAAAATTGAATAGACTTTTCTAGCCTGTGTTATGGAGGAACTTCTGTTATCTTCCAGTTGACTGATTTAGTATTAGAAAAGAACTGTGCTACTTAAATGTGAATCAGCCGTATTTTGTATATCCATCAAATCTTTTTAGGACAGAGTTTTTATCTCTCAGCAGTATTTACTGGTTGTCCTTCATTTGCTATTCTTTGTGTGATACAGGATAACATGAAAATAAATATTCACTTCAAAGGATTGTTCAAAGACTGTCCTCGTTTGCTTTCTGTGGGTATTTGCCAGTCTGTGGCTGAAAATCATTATGAAACTTGAGGGGAATGACAAAGCATCTTTAAACTCATGTACATTTGTGTATTTAGTTAGTGTATTTTGTCAGAGGCTGAAAGTACATTTACTTATGTGTGTGTAGGGCAGATCTTTGATTTGTTTTCCAACTATAAAATTTACACAAACTATTCTTTAAAATATGTATGGGGCTTCCCTGGTGGGGCAGTGGTTAAGAATCCACCTGCCAATGCAGGGGACACAGGTTCGATCCCTGGTCTGCGAAGATCCCACATGCCACGGAACAACTGGGCCTGTGTGCCACAACTGCTGAGCCTGCGTGCCACAACTACTGAAGCCCGCATGCCTGGAGCCTGTGCTCCGCCACAAGAGAAGCCACTGCAATGAGAAGCCCGCACACCACAATGAAGAGAGGCCCCTGCTTACCTCAACTAGAGAAAGCCCGCGCATTGCAACAAAGACCCAACTCAGCCAAAAAAAAAAAAAAAAGTATGTATGTATGTATTATTTTATTAATTATTGAAGTATCGTTGATTTACAATATTATTGTTAGTTTCAGGTATACAAAATAGTAATTTGATATTTTTATGGATTATACTCCATACAAAAGTACTGTGAAATACTGAATATATCCCCTGTGCTATACATTACATCCTGTAACAAATCTGTGATATTTTTTGAAATTACAAAGGGTATCTTCATATTCAGATAATTAGGGATCCCTAATTATCTAGGAACTTCAAGTGTTCTATAATTTACACGAGTAAAATTTAAGCATGAGTACAGTTTTGGCAACTTTTGGAAGGAATAAATATAGGGAAATATTGGTAGACAAAACAGGCAAACTTATTCTTGAGCCAAAACCTAGAATAAGAGTTATGAATTACAAAATAGTAAATAGATTTCCTATTGTCAAAATAGAATAGAAGGTTCCTTTTCATTCTTTTTTTTTTTTTTTTTTTTTTTTGCGGTACGCGGGCCTCTCACTTTTGTGGCCTCTCCCGTTGCGGAACACAGGCCCCGGTCGCGCAGGCTCAGCGGCCATGGCTCACGGGCGCAGCCGCAACGCGGCATGTGGGATCTTCCCGGACCGGGGCAGGAACCCGCATCTCCTGCATCGGCAGGCAGACTCTCAACCACTGCGCCACCAGGGAAGCTCCCTTTTTTTTCTTATATGCAGATCTTTTTATGATTTAAATTTTAATTCACTTAAATTCTGGTGAAAATTTCAAATATAGGAAATTTAATGTAAGCAAGTGTTATATATTTTTCACTGGCCTTGAATGTTAAACAGTGCAGTATAGTACTGTTTCTATGTAAGTATAAAAATTAAGTAATTTTTATTATAAGCTAAGAGTTAAATGCTATTTAATGCTTAACAAAGAAATATTTAATGACCATGTTCTCTTTTCATAACCAAACTGTGTTGACCTGCCATTGTTTATGTTTATAAGGAATTAGAATAACTTATTTTTAAAAAAGAGTGATATACACATTTCTTTAGCGATTTGTCATTTTCTCTGTTTGCTCAACATAAAATGGCAATTTAGTGTATTTCTCACATCCTTGTAGAATTTGTTTTCTTAAACATGTGCTTGTTAGGGTCATTTGTTCTGAAATTTTTTCTTCCTACATTCAAAAATGAGTGAAAAATGTAGAAAAAGGTTCACCTTTAAGTTGTCGTCTTTCTAAATGCTTTCTAGAACATTATTACCAAAGTCTGCTAAATTCTATGAAGGAAAGAGGTAGGAAGCAAAGAATTAGTATCCCATCTTAACTCGTTATTTTGGTTCAGTAGGTCAGGGTCTTTAATTAACTTTGTGTAATCTTAGAATTTTATACCTGGATCCTTCTCATCCTTTAATATCTTCTGGCCTTTTATACTTGTGTGTGGTTTTTACCTTGTCAAATACAGGTATATTTTGTTTATTTAGACCAATTTCTAATTGTCTTCCGAAAGCATTGAAAGCTGAAGACTCTAATTTATTTTCAGTGTGTGTATTTACTGCTGTGCAGTATATACATTTTATATTTATGTCAGGAAAGGGTTGCAGAGGGGTGCTTTGGAACCACCTTTTCAGCTCTGAATAGCTATTGTGTACATATGGTAAGGTACTGCTGCTTAACAATTAGTAACTGCTTTGATGGAACTAAATTACATGTTTAAGTTCCCATCAGGAAGTCGCTTCACATATCTGTATTAATGTATTCAAGGCTCGAGAAGGAAAGTTAATTTTCCAGCTTAAATATTTAATTCAAGCTTAAAATTTAGTCTGTAATTAGAGCTCCCAAATGGCAGGAACATGGAGTATTTGTCCATTTTAATTAGATTGTTGTTTACCTATTAATTATATATCATATCTTGTCATATAGTTTTGATGGTAACAGATGGTGCTAGGAGTTAGTAAGGGTTTGAACAAAATAAGATTCCACATGATTTATTAAGTTGCACTTTATTAGTGAGTGGTCTGCTTTAGTCAGGGTATTCTCCTGAATAAGAACTGTGCAACATTTCACTAATTTTGATAATTATTCTTTTGTGGAAATGTTGAAGACGAAGTCTGAGGCGAATGATATCTGCTTAGAAACAAAATGGATTACTTTAGGATTCTTTTATTCTTAAAGAGTATGTATTGTCAGTAGTATAATTGGTATGAGGTTTAGTGCATTTTGCTAAGACAATGTCAGGGAATCAGAATTTTATTTATTGGTAAAAATGTAGATGTAGGGAATGTTTTATAGATATATGGTAATGATTTAGGGTATGAGAAATAATAGGGTGATGATTCAGTTATTTATTTCAAACACATACCTTCTCTGAGTATAGAATTTAACAGGAAGACAAGATTTTTTGTTTACAAAAATATCTAAGAGCAGACTCTGTCTCCTAGTGAAGTTGATCTACAGAATTTCCTTATTCAAAAAGTCAATGCCAGATCAGCTCGGTGCCTTGTGACCACCTAGAGGAGTGGGATAGGGAGGGTGGGAGGGAGACACAAGAGGGAGGGGATATAGGGATATATGTATACATATAGCTGATTCACTTTGTTATACAGTAGAAACTAACACACCATTGTAAAGAATTATACTCCAATAAAGATGTCAAAAAAAAAATAGTCGATACCAACTAAATAGAACAGCCTTCTAAGTTTGTTTATACAAGATTTTATTAATTTTTGTGTTACCAACTCAGCTTCCTAAGATGAATTAATTATACAAATGCATATATGCATGCATGTATGGAGAGAGACAGAAAAACAGAGAGGGTAGGAATAAAGGGGGGAAAAGACGGAAAAGAGGGAGGGTTTAAAATTTTAATCTTATACAGTTTGTTTGAAATTTATTCTAGTCCTTAATATCATTAACTTAAAGGTACATTTGGTTGCTATTTCTTAAAGTTCTTATGTCAGAAACCTTGGTCAGTGTTTTATAGCAAAAAGTAAATGGAAGGCCCAGCCCCACTTTTACTAATTTCAGTGTTTGCTCTGGAGGGGCTCCCTGATGTATATCAGATCTTCAAAATTATGGACTTCTGTTACCTATGTTACCTTCAGTAAGCAGCATTGTTTTTGGTTAGTTTTATTTTATCTTGTTTTTATATTTTAGTTTGTCTACACTTAAACCATGTCAGTTTTTAGAAATATATTTGTCTTTTGGTGTCATCACTAATTCTTTATGGCGGGGTGGTGTGTTAACACCAAGAGTATGATTCCACATGTTCACAGTAGACGGTTACAGATGTGTGTATAATACAGGACTCTTATAACGTATGAAATGCTCATGTAACTGAAATTATCACTTTAATGAGTCTTTAGTTTCATGGTTTTTCCCCCTAGAATGTTGAGTGCTTAAAAACTGATCTCAAATATTGTGCTATAATGTTATAATATAAGGATTCTGCATTATATTTACAGTAATTAGAATATCAAAGGAGAAAATTATTATTCATTTAGAATACATACAGCCTTAGTTTGAAAGTTTGAATTTTTAACATTTCTACCCTTTGTGAAAATGTGGGATTTTATATTTTTTTGCAAAATTTATCAAATGTAACATGCACTTACTTCCACACAAAAAAAAGAAAACTAAATTGAAACATATAAATAAATGAAACAAATTTAATTTCTAATTAATTTTAAAATTATAGTTATCTTGTATAAAGAAATGAGATAACTTGATTTCTTTGTTTTTAAAGCATATGAAATATACCATACATATATTCTGTTATTTTGTTTAATCTGGGGAAATGAATGAATGAACAAATAAAGACTATTTGGTGATTGTTAACAGAAATAGCAAGTGAAAAGAGAAATGCTATTTTAGGAATGAGGTTTTCTTTTGGGTTTCTTCCCCCCAGCCACTGGCCCACCACTTTATCCCTTGGGAAGACTTTTATTTCAACAGCCAACCATGTACCTATATAACTTTTCCAAAGAAAACGGCAGTACCGATTTATTTTTCTGGAATTATTAAGGTTCTTTCTTTCCTTGAAATAGCAGTGTATGAAAACTATTTAGAAAAATGTGGTAGTTGATAAATCAGTCTTATTCCTTGATACTAATTTAAACCACGTTAGCTTTTTGGACTCAGCTTTATTATTTTCTTCTTGTTTTTTTCTTCACTCAGCAGAAGGGTGTTACTATGCAATGTGGTAGGTTAAAAGTTAAAATAATCTGTAAGCAGGGTATTCAGGAGTTAAGAACTCATGAATTGACGTATGGATGCTGCTACTTTTTTTTAAAGCACATAGGGAAAAAAAAAAAAAGATAAGCATTTTCCTGTGCTGAGTGCTTCAGATAGAGAGGAAGGTCTGATGAGGTGCTCATCAGGGTGGTGGGGCACACTCAGGGAACCAAGAGGCCTGGTGGGGAGAGTGGGCGAATGCAGAGTTTAAGTTTGTTAGAAGTACTCAGGCTTCCCAAACATTTCTTTATGCTTCTCTGCTTTTGCTTTTCTGTTCCTTTTGAATCAGATGACCTTGACCGGAACTCCTACCTAATCTTTCTTCAAGATTCAGATCAAACTTTCTTTCTTTCATCAAATACTTTAACTTACACCTTCCTTGGCGCTTTGTGTATACACTTGTCATGTTGAATTATAATTGTTAACATGTCTGTGTTCTTTACTGTATTGTCGGCTCTTGTGGCTTAAGGGCAGTATCTGAATTATATTTTTACCTCTAGTGTTTTTAGCACAGTGAGTGATTCATAATAGATGTTTCATAGATGTTGGTTAAAGGAATGAATAAAAGCATATCACTTCATACGATGTGGCTGTAATAAAAGAGTTAGAATGCTATGGATCTGTATGTGGGACCTTTGTGAATTTTTTTAACTTTTAAATCATAATAAAATGTTTTCTTATAAAGAAAATGTCTGGGAGGTCATTTTTTTTCTCCATCCCCTCTCCCCCAAATAAATGATCTTTATTTTTTGCTAACATATAAGTAGTCCATGTTTTTGGTAAAGATAGTCAAACAATACGGAAGTATATAAAATTTAGAACTACCTGTAATTCTTCCCCCATTGATGACCAGTGTTTCTTGTTTGTATGTCCTTCTAGACTTCCCTCCCTCCCTTTTTAATGTCTTTCTCCTCTCATTCTCTTTTAAAAATTCTATCTACATAAGCCCTTTAAAGGTGCTTTTGAAATATGGGTTCTTCACTGGAATTCTTCACACCGTCAATCTCTTTTTATAACCTTACACCATGCAGAATGTACTTTGGTAATTGCAGTAGACATTTTCAGACCTTTAGGTTAGACTTTCCTCCATTTTGAAATATGTTTTTGCCCTTGATTCTATGATATTACACATTCCTGGTTTCCCTGTTTCTTAATGGATTATCACATCTCTTTGAGCTCATTTTCCTCTACTTGATTTTTAAGTTGTTTGCATTTCTCAAGATCCAGTGCTTTTCTCCTGTCACTACTCGTTCCTCTTGGCAAGTCTCACCTGTGTCCAGGAGTTCAGTTAGCAGCTTCGTGTGACTCTCAAGTTGACAGCTCCAGCCTAGAGCACTATTGACCTCCAGACCCATTTATCTCACTGTTTACTTGATATTTCTGTACTTGGACTTCACGAGAATTCTTCAAATCCGACAGGTCTACAATTAAATTTATTCTATTCTTGCTTCATTTGGTCTTTATGTAGTTTCCCCAGTTTCAATCAGTAATATCTTCCCATTTGTGCAACCAGAAAACTCTTTTTTTTTAAACATCTTTATTGGAGTATAATTGCTTTACAATGGTGTGTTAGTTTCTGCTTTATAACAAAGTGAATCAGCTATACGTATACATATATCCCCATATCGTCTCCCTCCCACCCTCCCTATCCCACCCCTCTAGGTGGTCACAAAGCACCGAGCTGATCTCCCTGTGCTATGTGGCTGCTTCCCACTAGCTAGCTATTTTACGTTTGGTAGTGTATCTATGTCCATGCCACTCTCTCACTTCGTCCCAGTTTACCCTTCCCCGCTCCCCGTGTCCTCAAGTCCATTCTCTTGTAAATTAAAGACACTTCTGCATCTTTATTCCTGTCCTGCCCCTAGGTTCTTCAGAACCTTTTTTTTTTTTTTAGATTCCATATATATGTGTTAGCATACGGTATTTGTTTTTGTCTTTCTGACTTCACTCTGTATGACAGACTCTAGGTCCATCCACCTCATTTTCATTTCTTTATGTGACTGGGTGATATTCCGTTGTATGTATGTGCCAAATCTTCTTTATCCATTCATCTGTCGATGGACCCTTAGGTTGCTTCCATGTCCTGGCTATTGTAAATAGTGCTGCAAAGTACATTGTGGTATGTGACTCTTTTTGAATTATGGTTTTCTCAGGGTATATGCCCAGTAGTGGGATTGCTGGGTCGTATGGTAGTTCTATTTTTAGTTTTTTAAGGAACCTCCATACTGTTCTCCATAGTGGCTGTATCAATTTACATTCCCACCAACAGTGCATGAGGGTTCCCTTTTCTCCACACCCTCTCCAGGATTTATTGTTTGTAGACTTTTTGATGATGGCCATTCTGACTGGTGTGAGGTGATACCTTATTGTAGTTTTGATCTGCATTTCTCTAACGATTAGTGATGCAACCAGAAAACTATTAATCATCATATTCCATCCATCAACCAATGTCCCTGGGTCATATTCTAAATTTTGATATAGTTATGGATCTCTTTTGGAGTTAGTTTTAATCTGTTGATCTATTTGTCTCTCTTTATACAGACCTTACACTTTTAAATAACTGTAGATTTATTGTGGATTTTCTACCTTGCAGAGCTATTTCCTTCGTCTTATTCTTTTTAAAAAATCCTGGGTGTTTTCAGGCAATCTACATGGGCTTCAGTATCTGTTAAGCCTGCCGCTTTCTGCCTTCTCAATCCCTTTGGAATTTCTATTAGAATTGCATTAGAGGTACCGATTACTTTGAGGGTAATTTATATCTTCCCAATAACGCGTCTTCTCATCCAGGAACATGTTGTGCATCTTGATTTAATCAAATGCTATTTAAACCTTTCAAACAAGTCACACATTTTCTCCATCTAGTGTTTTTCACAATGCACTAAATTTGTTGTTGCTATTGTGCTGGGATATTTCCCTTACCTTCTTTTTGGTTTGTCTAGTGTTCAGCATGGTCCCTGGCACATCAGTCAAATATTTATTGAATTTCGAGCAGTTTTGGGTATATAGGACAGCTTTTTTTTAAGTCATTAGTTTTAAGCATTTTATAAATTAAAAACATTTTTTCAATTACTTAGGTTTTTGTACATAGACAGTGAAAGCTGCAAATTATAATTCTGTCTTCCTTTTAAAGTTTATACTTCTTGTTTCTTTTATTTGACCTGTTGGGTTAGCTAAAATCTCCTTAACAATGTTGAATAAAATAGCCAATATCTTGACTTTCTGTTAAGAGAAATGTATTTATGTTTACCATTATATCTGCTATTTGTGTTTTGTTTTCCATAGGAATGAATGCTCTATTAAGGAATGGAAGGTGTTTTTTATTTTCTTCTTCTTGCTTAGCTTATTTTTTTAATTAGGAATGAGTATTACATTTTATCGAAGGTTTGCTACATTTAATGAAATGATATTATGGTCTTTTCTCCTGTACCTTACTTATACAATCAGTTAATAGATTCTGTAGTAATAAATTGCCCTTGCATTTCTGGAAGAAATCCACCTTGGTTATGGTATTGTGAGGTCATTTGTTCTTGTACTCTCTTTGTCATGTTTTGGTGTTATACAGTCATGTTAACATAAAATGAATTGGGACACTTCCTTTTTTTGCTACTGAGCAGTTTAAACATAATGGAAATTAATAATTACTTTAAGGATTGGATTATCTTCTAAAATTTTGGGTGTATTCAGTTTCTTTGCAGCACAGTTCAGATTGTGAAAATTTGTTTTTTCTTAGAAAACTGTCCATTTCATCAACTTTTTAATTTCATTTGGATCTTGACATTTTGGGGCACAAAGTTGTAGATAGTACTCTTTTTAACCCCTGTATTTTTATAATCCTATTTGGGTCTGATATTACATCCTCTCTTGTTTCTATTATTAAGGATTTTTTCTTTTTTGCTTTAATTAATTTGCTCTTAACCTTTCCATTATAAAATGGAATACTGATACAGAAAAGTATAAGAACAAATGTATATCTTGGTGAGTTATTATAAGACAAACATGGTTGTAATGATCACCCAGGTCAAGAAGTAGAGCTTTGCCAGCCACTGCGGAAGCCCTTCCACGTGCTTTTGCCAATTAAAGCATCCTTTTCTCTCCAAAATTAGCCACTTTTCTGACTTTCAGAATAATAACATTTAATTTTCTTTATGGTTTTTATCACCCATGTGAGCCTCTCCAGACACAACAGTTTAGTGTTGCCTAATTTAAAAAACTAGTTTTGCCTTTTAAGTCTTTTTTAACCTGTAGTTTCTCCCTCCAGCACTTTCTTTTCTTTACAAGTGATCTGCTGAAGAATCTGGGCTGTTAGATCCGTAGAGTTCTCATGGTTCAACTCAACATTTTCTTCTATATTTTCTCCAAATTGGGAGGTCGCATCAGAGCTAGATTGGATTTAGGCTTAATCTCTTAGGCAAGATTATAGATGCAATTGAGTCTGTTCATCAGGAGGCACATAACACCTCTCTTATGATTTTAACTTTGGCAGCATTGATGCTCAGAACCTAAATATATTAACTCATTTCATTTGCTCTGCTGTGTTTTTCTTGTATAACCAATCTAGAAGTGAAATTTGTTTCAATTTCTGGTTATCTAACAGGTTTTTTTTTTTTTTTTTTTTGCGGTACGCGGGCCTCCCACCTCTGTGGCCTCTCCTGTTGTGGAGCACAGGCTCCGGACGCGCAGGCTCAGCGGCCATGGTTCACGGGCCCAGCCGCTCCGCGGCATGTGGGATCTTCCCGGACCGAGGCACGAACCCGTGTCCCCTGCAGCAGCAGGCAGACTCTCAACCACTGCGCCACCAGGGAAGCCCTAACAAGTATTTTTTGACATTTAAAAAATTCTAGATTTGTATTGTGGTCAGGAAATGTGGGCTCTTTTTCACAATGTATGAAGATTACCTTTTTCTCCCCCTACATATGCAAATTTACAAATGTTCCACTGGCATTTGTAAAGAACTTTTATTTTTCTTTTGCTTGTGATTTCAGTATTTTATATTGAAATATTAAATCAAGTTTATTAATGTATTCTCCAAATGGTCTGTATTTTTATTTATGTATCTCTACCTGATCAACCAAATTATGGGAGTAGGCTTGCATTTTAGAAAGATTACTCTAGTACTAGTAGTTTTTTAGGATGGGTTGGAGGTATGACCATCACTGGAGGCATCAAGATCACGTAGAATTTTTAAAATTTTGTTCTGCTTTTTGGCAGTTATCTAAGTGAGGAATGATGACTCTGAATTAAGATGTTGTTGATAGAAAGTAGGAGATAGATCTTAAAATATTTAGGAAGTATTGATGTAGAAAATGAGGGTCTAGTTTCTATTTTGTGTTAAGAGATGGCAGTGTGGTTAAGCATATGACTTAGAGCAGGGGTTGACTTAAATCTGGTTCATGGCTAAGTCTGGTCTACCATCCATTTTTGTACAACACAAATGAGAATGGCTTTTACATTTTAAAATGCTTTTTAAAAAGTCAAAAGAAAAGTGTATTTTGTGACACAGGGACATTTATATGAAATTTAAATTTCAGTGCCTGTAAATAAAGTTTTACTGTAATACAGCCATGCTCATTAGTTTATAGCAAAATTGAGTAAGTTAAGAGAGAGACTGGCCCACAAAGCCTAAAATACTTACTGTGTGGCCCTTTACAGAGTTTTCTAATTTCTAGTGGTGAAATATCCTCTTTTTCCTTATCTTTCTCATTTCCCTTCAATCTGGTGTTCATAACCAGTAATTTGTTATGGGAATATTAAAAAAGAATTCCCATATATAACTACATGAATTCAACCCTGCTCATGACCATTAATATTTGACCATATTGAAGTCCATTTCCCATGCAGTTTTTTTTGGTCTTTTGTGTATAATTATTGAAAGCTTTTAAAAGATAAGTCAATTTGATATTGACGGTATGCTATTAAAGTGGCTTTTCCTAAATTTTATTCAGATAGTCTTGGCCATTATTAATATTACATTGTAATTTAAGGTAATAATTTTATATTGTACAATCTGTTATGTTTGTATTTTCTATAGAGTTTCCTTTTTTCCATGAAATCAAACTTCAATTTAAATAAACAAATTGTTAAAACCATTCTGAGAACAAATCCTTTGCGGTTTTGGGAGCAGGATTTTAGTTTTATTAAAGATTCAGTGTTAGAGTTGACTTTCTGTACAAAGTCATAGTTTATTGATTTGTTAAGGTATTTAAAAATAGAATTTGGCTGTGTTAAAAACAAGACAACAGGCCCAAAATGGAGTCAGTTATGCCAAGCCCCATGTTACCAAACCGAGACAATTATAGTTTCGGCTCTCACAGAGATGGAATCTTAAACCGGTCAATCAGGAATCACCTAATAAGCAATAGTTCGGTAATCTGCCTGATAGACCCCTGCCGTCCTTCTGCCTGTAAAAAAGTCTCTCATTTTGTACACCTCTTCGGAGCTCCTTTTTGTCTGCTAGATGGGATACTGCCGATTCATGTTTGCTGGGTAAAGCCAATAAGATCTTTAAAATTTACTCAGTTGAATTTTGCTTTTTAACAGCTGTTATAACTGTATAAATGGGTTACTCTAATTCGCAAGAGAGAAAAAATGGTATCATGGGAATTTCTAACGTTTTTATAACTTAGTTGTGCTGGGTAATCAGGAAGCCAGGACTGACCCTTCCTTAAGGATTCAAGATGACTCTGTTTTGTTTTGGTATATGGCTGTGTCTTTCTCTGCATCTGTATGTGTTTTATTTAAATTTCTAATATTTATGCCTGACAAATTATGTTATATTATGTAAAATATTATCTTCTATTTTTTTTTTTTTTTTTCACCTTCCTATGGCTGTTACTTGTGCTTGGATACCAAAAAAAAAAAGGCTGGAAGATGACTACCGATGGAAATTGCCGTGAAAAGCAAGCAAAGTATATTTCCATTCTAATGCTTGCTAGCAGTAAAGCACATTGTTAAACTTTATAAATGTTTTTAAAGAGTTATTTATTGACATACAAACTTCTTATCCCATCAGTAATTACATCTAAATGGGAATGTTAATTCATTTAAGCCATTGTGTGTCAAAGTAGCTCTGAGAAATAAGCACCTGCCACTCTGTTCTTTTCCCTAATACGCAGGTTTTATAGCTATCTTGTTTTAAAAATTGTTCTTGGGAAATTTGTTAATTTTCATTGTGATTAATTCTTGATTTACACTCATCTATCTAGTTTTGTCACTAGTGAATAGTTAGAATCAATACCTATTCTTTGACTAATGATTTATCAACATATAATATGCTTTTCATTCGTGTTAAGCAGTTAAGTATTTATTTTTTAATTTTTATTTTGTGTTAATGGAGGAAGGTCGTTCAGGTTGTGTGACATGTTCCGCAGTAGTATAAAAATGTAAATTTGCTTCCACTTTTCCTAAGTATGTGTTTAGCAATGTCTTAAATGTTCCTTCTGCTTGTTTATCCTTTTGCTATTCCTACTTTTCGTACTCACCAGAATAATAGAAATGGTCAGTGAGTGTAATTCACTTTTGTATGTAAATTATTGTTCTAAGGGCAGTTAATAATGGTCACTTCTTGCTCTTCAGGAGTTTTATAATCTGTAACAATCATTTTTGGAATGTTTTTCCGAGTAGTTAGTTAATAAAAATAATTAAACTATCGAATTTGAAAATGAGTTACCCTTTGGATAAACTAGATCTGTTTTAAGATTATCCTTTAAAAATGTCACCTGTGATCAGTTGCATTCTAATAAGCTTTCAGGGATGGGAGAGAAAGGTATGCAAAAAGGCATGTCATGATCAGCCCTGTGCTCGTGGATGATGCTGAGGGATGAGTGTGTAGGTGGTGTTGCAGACAGGCTCAGTAGCTATTGTGTGTCATGGTAAAAGCACTAGGGAGAGCCTGAGTCGAGTAATGACTAGACATGAAGAGAAGACGGTAATGACAATTCAAAGAATTGGGATGAAGTTTAAGCCATTGGAAATTACCTCTTTTGGGAGGTAAAAAACTTAAATTTCAGCAATTTTCTATAGTTCAACTTAATACGTTCATTATCAACTTGTGTTAGTAAAGAAAAGTACACCTGTTAATATTTGAAATGAAGACAAACACTGAACGGCTGTAGTATTTATAAGGAACGGATCAGTAACACTAGAACGGAAAGATTTTATGGAGAGAGTTGATGTGTTTTCTAACATCCACCTCCTACATGCCCTTTAGGATCTACTTCAGATCCTATTTGTATTAAGTTTTTACTCAACACCCAAGTGGCAGAAAAGTGTTCCATGATGAGAGAGGGTAAAGAACCTATGTATTCATTTGTCAGCAACCTTTGTTTGATTTTCTAGAATGTGTTCCTGAGCATCATATGAGAAAAGAACAGTTGGATCTCTGTGGTACTCCTTGATCAGAATATGTTCAAACTAAGTCTCCGAGATAAAAGTTCCTGCCTACAACCCTGATTTTTTGGTTGTTGTTGTTGTTTAACCTTCTCACTGTCCTTTAAGGACGCATACTAGCTCTAATCCATGAGAGCTTCCCACTGATTACATTAGCTATGCGTTACCTGTGGAACTCTGACTAAAGCTTCCCAAATTACTCCTCCATGAGCTAACATACTATGGTTCTTTTCAGAAGAAGTTTTTGGGTGCATTCCTTTTAAAAGAATGGATTATAAGAAATGGTAAATAATGGCTTTGGTTAAAGGACTTTTTGTATTGACTGATGACCTCTTTATTTTTTTTTGTATTGACTGATGACCTTGAGCTGTTATTTACAACTTAGGTTATTTCATACAGTCTTTTCTCACCAAATATACTTACCCTCCTGTGGAGTAGGGATTCTATCTGATGTGTCTTTATACCTTTACTGTAAGAGACAGATGAGGCGAAAGTTGCCTGTAAAAATAGCATATGCCCTACAAACAGAAGGTATTACACCTACATAGTAGGCTGAGTGTTCTGTGAATAGATGTTGATAGGATTTAAAGGCAGGAAAGAGCAGTCAGTTGTCCATAGTTGATTCAACCTGTCTCCTATTGTTGAACACTTGGGTTGTTTCCAGCATTTTGCTTTTATTTGAAATGTTATAATGAACGAGCTTGTACAGATCCTCAGTTCCTTATCTTAAATCCACAGGGGAACTAGATATGTTTTGAAATTCACAGTTTTTTGGATTTTTACAATTGTTAATGTGATGCATGTTCCAAAATTAGAGCAGTTCTAGAGGAGGCAGCACCAGGTAAACAAACAGGTTACTGGTTCTGATGGAAGATGTATGGTTATCATTATCACAGTGTTGGCTAAATAAAGACTGGAAATAGCTTCATATTAATTCAGGTTAATTTTGTTGCGGAATGACTTTATAGCAAAGATAGGAAATTGCTTTTGGTGTTTGGCGATTATGGAATGTGCCTATATGTATGTGTGCTAGTATATTTGTGGGAATAACTTCCACTGTGGATTTTTCTGGATCAAGAGAAAATGCATTTGTAGTTTTATTCAGTATTGCCAAATTTCGCTTGCTGTCATTGTACCTGTTTCTACTCTCACCAGCAACATGTGGAGGCAGAGCTGGTCTTTCCCAGTATTACTACTAGTCTGTGCTGTCAGACTTTAGGATTTTTGCCAATCTGATAAGTGAAAAATAGAATCTCATAGTTTTACAAAGAACATTTTTAAAGACAAGGAATGGCAGTTCATATTGCTTTGGTTAAGGACTTTTGTATTGACTGATCACCTTTTAACAGTGACTGACGGCAGGGACACAGGGCATTCATTGTTGCCTCTCCTTTCTTACCTGTCTCTCTTTTGTCCCAAACATGATGGCCCAAGATTACGTTTGTGCTCAGTCTGTTAATCCAGTCAAGAGTGGACATTTACCATACAGTCAATTTTATGTTTGTCCCTGAGTTTATATGGTGAAAGTTTATTTTCTGTTTCCCAGGCAGGATTTGGAGCTAGAATATTAATAGTGAACAAAACCCCTGGAAAATGCAAAATTCCATGCTAAATGTTAGGATACACTGTTTCTGTAGGCTAAGGAACTTTGGCAATTGTTGTAAAGCTCATCTCTGCCTTTGGGCTTTTATACTATCTGTTTCTTCCCAGTGGAATAACATTTTTCTAGACTTCCATCCAGGATGGGCTTCTTTTTGTTACTCAGCCCTCAGTTTAAACATCACTTCTTCAGTCAGATACCTGAGTACCCAGTCTAAAATAGCCTTAGAGTCTTTCCATCTCACCAGCTTGTTTTATTTTCATCATAGCTCTCAGTACCACCCGGTGTTTTGATGTTTGTTTATTGTCTGACTCCCACCACTAGCATTTAAGCTCCATTTGATCAGGACTTGTGTCTTGTTTAGTGCTGTGTCCCAGGGCCTGGAACAGTGCCCGGCGTGGGCTGCATTTTTAGTAATTGATCCTGGAAGGAATGTCTTCTTTCATCCTTGGCCTTTCTGCTTGCTGCGGCTTCCAGATTACCCTTCCCCCACCCTTCCCTTTCCTTGCTCCCAAACTCCTATTCATCCTTCAATATGCTGTTTGATTCAGGAAGGAAGATGATATGTTTTGATTTTACAAGATGATACAATTTGATTTCATTCCAAAACTATAATAATTATTTTGGTTCTCTTTTGAAACATTTCCAAAATTTCCTGATTTGAATTA